>NW_017215430.1:0-13917 GCF_001704415.2 Capra hircus
TAAATAACACTTATTTTGGAAGAGAAGTTCAGATTTGCTTGCCGATGAACAGAAGATAATATAACACTGCTTCAGCTGGCATTTGCCTATAATAAAACAGAATGCCTGCAATTAGCTGGATTTAGCCTCCTTAGAAGGCAGTGTAGCAACCATCTGTAACTGACTGCTTCCTCCCTTACCCAAAAGCCTTCCTGTCTGGTATATAAAACATCCTCCTTGAGGTAAGTGCTAGTAAATAATTTTTCACCCTTCTCTTACATATTCATGAATGTTTTACTTCTCTTGGAATTAGTGTTCCCCAGGAAACTCCCACCTGTTCTAGCCTTCAATCCAGCAAGATATATATAGCTTATAAAAACATTACAAAAACTTGTCACCAGGTTGCACAAAACAGTACATTATCTAAATATTAAGCCAGTAGATAAAGACTTCCTTCACTTTGGAAGTTTTTTTTCCCTTGAGAAAGCAATTTGGCATTTATATTAGAAGAAGGCGTATGTGGACATCAGTCTTGTCACAGCATAGACTCCAGATGAGCAAGGCTCACTGCTGGAGATGAAGCCAGAGAACACTCCCCAGCCCTTGTTCTGGTGTCTGACATTATGTAGAAGAGAAGTAAACTGCAATTGGCAAACCAGAAGCTGCTTCCATTTCCTAGATTTTATTTTAATGAAGTTATGTAATTTAAAAACTTGTTTTATCAGCCTGACTATGGTAAAGATTGCTCCCTGATAGACAAGATTGGATGATATGTTTTTTATTACATTATTATGATCCAATCAATATTCATATATATTTCAGTCCTCAACTCTAATGCTCTTTTGGTTGACTTAGATAGTCAATTTGTTTAAATTCTCATTTAGCACCAAGGATATCTGCCAATGGAACCATTTTAATCAAAAGCACATTTAAATCTAAACCTAAATTTTAAGAATAATTAAGCACATTGGAGAATGTAGCCTATATTAAGCTGAAATGAAAACCCACTTCTGTGTGCATATTCATAAATTTATGTTTTTTCATATTGGAAAAAGTTTTTAATCAAGACTTTATGTTAACTCAGAATGAGACTGAGACTACTTTTTGCTTAGATAAATAATTTAAATTAAGTCTAATATCAGAAAAATTAACATATTATATATTAGAATTAAATTAAAGGTTATTCTACTTTAAGGACAAGCAAATAGTGAGATTTCCAACTATAGGGAAAAGAATGAGGAGCAAATAGTTGATAAAGAGAGAACAATTAAGCATGTTATCCAACTAGGAATTTCTCTAAAGGAAAATAAAATAGAGTACATAAACCATGTATCAAGAACAATGCCTCTCCATTTATTTTTTGTTATTATTGTTAATAAAATACAAAATATTAAGAATTCACTGGATGTAAGATATATTAGATTCAGTGCTTTTTGTCTCAAGAAATCAATTGAGAATATAGAAGGAAAGTGAAAAGACAGGAATAGGTTTAAAAGTTAAAGCTAAGAAAAAAATATGAGAAAAAAATTCTGGTTTTGAAAGCTACTAATAGCTATATGACTAAGAGCCTATATAATGATACTACTAAGTATTTAAAGACATCTACTGAGTATTTTAAAAAATCTACAAAGTATTTTTAAAAATTTATAAATCAACAACAGTAATTAGTAAACATTCCATGACCATTTTGAATCATGTCTGAACATAAAGTAGACAAGGATACAAACCAGAAAAAACAATCAAGTACCCTTTCTCCAGACTAACAGGACTGAGGACTATTTTACCGGTAACAACTCTAATCCTCCATTTTCCTCCCACCTCTTAGAAAAAACAAAAAACGTCCTGTCACTAAATTTTTGCTGCGTTCTAAAAGAAAAGGTTTCCTGTTTCTGTAACTAGTGTCAAATAATAGTAAGTGATCATTAGCAGGAACTGAGAGTTTGATATTCACCCCTGATTTAGAGGCTGAGCTGACATCTGAAGTCCTGACATTTCCAGGGAACTAGGCTCCCGTGGGGAGAAGGCAATGGCACCCCAGTCCAGTACTCTTGCCTGGAAAATCCCATGGACGGAAGAGCTTGGTGGGCTGCAGTCCATGGGGACGCTCAGAGTCGGACACGACTGAGCGACTTCACCTTCACTTTTCACTTTCATGCATTGGAGAAGGAAATGGCAACCCACTCCAGTGTTCTCGCCTGGAGAATCCCAGGGATGGGGGAGCCTGGTGGCTGCCATCGGTGGGGTTGCACAGAGTCGGACACGACTGAAGCGACTTAGCAGCAGCAGCAGGCTCCTGTGGAATGAAGACAGCATTGGACAGACTACTTGGTAAACAAGCATGGTTGACTGCAGTAAGTCCCCTAGCCGAGTCCTTAACTCTGGAACTATACAAAGCAATTTATTATTTATCCCGGTCTTCAGGACAACAGTGTAATGGATGAAATCTGGGTCTTTAGTTAAGTTACTTTCCCAAAGCCAGAGAGTAAATTCAAGGTGCATCCTCAGTAAAGAGAACCAACAGGGCATACTGTCACCTCAGTTGTGGTGGACTCTGTGTGACCCCCTGGACCTTAGTCCGCCAGGTTCCTCTGTCCATGGGGTTCTCCAGGCAAGAACACTGCAGTGGGTTGCCATTTCCTTTTCCAGGGGATCTTCCCGACCCCCGTGTCACACCTGAGTCTCTCACGTCTCCCGCACTGGCAGGTGTGGGTTTTTGTTTTGTTTTGCTTTTTACCGCTAGTGCCACGTGGGAAGTCCTCAGTCAAGAGAGATCATGATTATTACCTCTACAGAGTTCCTACAAAAAAAGGATCACACTTGCTGAAGACACAGTGCTGAGATCAGGTTGCTGAATGCCTTCTGCACCAAGGATGCCCTAGGGAAAAGGTACATCCTTTGAACTCAGTCCTAAAAGTCTGAGAGAGGTATGAGAATCATGGGAAGAATCCCTCAAGCAAGGCAGGCTGACAGGCCCCGCAAATGTTCAGGCATTTCTGCCTGAAGTTCTCCTGCAAGGTTAAACCTCCAAATTGTGTTGAAGACAACATTCTATGATGCTGAATTGAAGACTGGCACAGCAGCATCAGTAGAATGTTTCTAAAGCCCGCCCTAGACATAGCTCCTCTCCCAGAATGCACTATACAGCCCTCTTCCCCAGAAATCCCTCAGGTCTCTGATTCGTTGATGTCAACAGTTCTCATGCACCCACCAGATGCTAAGCATTAGGTGCTGGGGCTAGGCAGTGAGCAAGATGACACAGACCTTTTCCTCAAGAAAAATAATTAAGCCACAAGTTACAACATAAGGCGATACAGTGCTATAACGTGGTAAATCACTGCACCTGTGCCATCTGAGAGACCCAAGGAGAGCCTCCAAGACACCATTTTCACTGCAACAAAGGTAGAAAGGAAAAGGGTAGGAAGGTATGATAATGAAAATCTCCCATCTGGTGGCTTCAGGTTCTTCTGTGAAGCTAGGGTCTAGTGCTTCTTCCGAGGGGATAGGGTGGGTGTTAATGGGATTTATGGAAAGTGGAGAAGGTTTGAAACAGTTTCAAATAGGAAAGGAATGTTGAGTAAGGAAGCAATGTTGTAAAAGTGCAGATTCTCTGGACCAAGGAGCTTTGCCTGTTTGGTTGACTTCATGTACCCCCCATGTACTAGAACTGTGCCTAACATACAGTAGTTACCTAACCAATATTTTCAGAATAATGACTAAATGGTTTGCATGTAGTTCCCGAACTGAGAAAGATTTCCCTTTTGAACCTTTGGTCCGGTTCAGTTTCAGTGCAGTCGTATCCAACTCTTGTGACCCCATGAACTGCAGCATGTCAGGCCTCCTGTCCATCACCAACTCCCGGAGTTCACCCAAACTCATGTCTATTGTGTCGGTGATGCCATCTAACCATCTCATCCTCTGTTGTCCCGTTCTCCTCCTGCCCTCAATCTTTTCCAAAATTAGGGTCTTTTCAAATGAGTCAGCTCTTCACATCAGGTGGCCAAAATAATGGAGTTTGAGCATCAGCATCAGTCCTTCCAATGAACACCAGGACTGACCTCCTTTAGGGATGGACTGGTTGGATCTCCTTGCAGTCCAACAGACTCTCAAGAGTTTTCTCCAACATCACAGCTGAAAAGCATCAATTCTTCAGTGCTCAGCTTTCTTTATATTCCAGCTCTCACATCCATACATGACTACTGGAAAAACCATAGCCTTGACTAGACAGAACTTTGTTGACAAAGTAATGTCTCTGCTTTTGAATATGTTGTCTAGGTTGGTCATAACTTTTCTTCCAAGGAGTAAGCGTCTTTTAATTTCATGGCTGCAGTCACCATCTGCAGTGATTTTGGAGTCCAAGAAAATAAAGTCAGCTACTGTTTCCACTGTTTCCCCATCTATTTGCCATGAAATGATGGGACCGGATGCCATGATCTTCGTTTTCTGAATGTTGAGCCTTAAGCCAGCTTTTTGACTCTCCTCTGTCACTTTCATCAAAAGGCTCTTTAGTTCTTCTTCACTTTCTGCCATAAGGGTGGTGTCATCTGCATATCTGAGGTTGTTGATATTTCTCTCAGCAATCTTGATTCCAGTTTGTGCTTCTTCCAGTCCAGTATTTCTCATGATGTACTCTGCATAGAAGTCACATAAGCAGGGTGACAATATACAGCCTTGATGTACTCCTTTTCCTATTTGGAACCAGTCTGTTGTTCCATGTCCAGTTCTAACTGTTGCTTCCTGACCTGCATACAGGTTTCTCAAGAGGCAGGTCATGTGGTCTGGTATTCCCATCTCTTTCAAATTTTTCCACAGTTTATTGTGATCCCACAGTCAAAGGGCTTTGTCATAGTCAATGAAGCAGAAATAGATGTTTTTCTGGAACTCTCTTGCTTTTTCCATGATCCACCAAATGTTGGCAATTTGATCTCTGGTTCCTGTGCCTTTTCTAAAACCAGCTTGAACATCTGGAAGTTCACGGTTCCCGTGACGGCACAGGAGTGAGTGGCGGAGAAGAGCTACGGCGCCTCCAAGGACAGGGGTGGCGGCCGAGAGGAGCTACCCCCCGCCCGAGGCCAGGGGCAGTGGTCAGGAGGAGCTACCCCACGTCCTAGGTCAGAGGCAGCAGCTGTGCTTTGCTGGAGCAGCCGTGAAGAGATACCCATGTCAAGAGAAACCCAAGTAAGACAGTAGGCGCTGAGAGAGGGCATCAGAGGGCAGAGAGATTGAAACCATAATCACAGACAGCTAGCCAATCTGATCACATGGACCACAGCTTGTCTAACTCAATGAAACCTTTGTCCATGTGACATGCAAATTTACAGAGCCTAGAACTCTGTCCTGGAATGTTATTCTATCTTCCGTCTACACTGACTCCCTTTCAATTATCATTCAGTCATATGTCTTTAATACAAACCATAACTGCTGACTTTTAAAGGCATATAACCAGGTAACCTTCTGAGTCATTCAGAGTTATTCTAAATGAAATGTTATCAAATCTGAAAAACTACTACAAGACTGTAAAACTATGCACAACATGGTAACCAAATGAAGAATTATCTCTTGCATTGTCTTTCATTCAGAATAAATAATAGAAACCTATGGAGAAGTTTTTATATTATAGAAGACAGCATAAAAATTAAAATAATTGAAACTCACCATTAGTATTTTATCCAGAAACCATCTGATATTAATATAAATAGGCATTACATATGTTAGGATTATTCTAATTATAATGCCATATTAAATTATGTTTATTATATTTAAAAAATTATGGCAAACAAAAACAGAATTGAGTAGAAGTGTCAGAACAGTGGCAAATCTGTGAATCACATCAGATAAAAAATGATTGATGAAATAATTAGAATTTTTTGAAAAGAAAATACTCTTGAGAGTATGCCATAAATCTGAACTTGCTCTAGTTGCAAGAATAAATAAATTTCTGTATAACTCTGGAAAACACAATGAAGCCTATTAAGAATTGTCTTTCTGTTTCAACAATAAAAAATTCTATACAAAAGTAAAGTCTGGTTTAGAAAGGCTTTAACAGGTAACTAGTATTTATCTATCTAGAAGTTTCAACCAAGGGTGATTCCTTGATCAAAAAGATATTCTTGCATTGACAGAGAGAGTTTGGATTGCCAAGTCAAAATCTACAAATCAGTGAGACAGGTTATAAAGCATAAGTAAAAAGTGAAAGTGAAGTCGCTCAGTCGTATCTGACTCTTTGCGACCCATGTGTAGCCCACCAGGCTTTTCCATCCATGGAATTTTCTAGCAAGAGTACTGGAGTGGGTTGCCATTTCCTTCTCCAGAAAGCATAAGTAAGGAAGCTACTATAATTTGTCACATTTACTTATAAAGAATAGATATTTTCATCTGAAAACACTTAATGATATTGGAATTTTTAATCATTTTGAAAGGAAGTATCTACATTTTTAGGCCAGTTTCTTCAGTTAAGAAATAATTGTGGAGAAGGTGGGATGAATTTGGGAGAATGGGAATTCTAACATGTATACTGTCATGTAAGAATTGAATCGCCAGTCCATGTCTGACGTAGGGTGCAGCATGCTTGGGGCTGGTGCATGGGGATGACCCAGAGAGATGTTGTGGGGAGGGAGGTGGGAGGGGGGTTCATGTTTGGGAACGCATGTAAGAATTAAAGATTTTAAAATTTAAAAAATAAAAAAATTAAAAAAAAAAAAGAAATAATTGTGGAAGATCCTACTGAAAATTCAGAGACTGTGGGATAATGCTGACTCTGTCCATACCCTTTTCCTATAGATAGGAGCCTGGAAATTAATAAATAAAAGTACCTATCTTGTTATTCATTCAAAAAATGTCAATCCAAACAATTTCAATCTTACTCAATAAACAAAATATTTTTATTGTGGATTTTCTTTTTATTGTAACTTGTAACATTTCAGAAATGAAAAGAACCTATTCTTGAAGTTACTTGAGGACAAAGAAGCCTTGGAAGATTCCCAATTTAACTCCATAAAAAGTGAACTGCTTAGAAGAAAGGCAATATGTTTCTTGGATAATTGGATGAGTGCCAACAACTTATTAAGAACAGATTCTTTTCTTTGGGATAATAAAGGATGCAAGCATTCCTTAGCGGATCATTAAAATAAAAGTGATTGGCCTCAGTGTCCTGGGTTGATCATTTCCATGGGTTCCATTTTACTTATTTTGTATAAACATAGTACAAAAGGAATAATTATGTTTTAATTTTTATCTTATATTGGAGTATAGATGATTAACAATATTTTGATAGTTTCACGTGTACAGCAAAGTGATTTAATTATACATAAACATGCATCTACCCTCTTTTCAAATCCTTTACCACTTAGGTTACTATGTAGTATTGAGTTGAATTCCTTCTGTTATACACTATATCCTTGTTGATATTTTATTTTGTAATCTTTTTATTTCCTTTATTTTTTAAAGCATCCAGAAATTATTTTATTTATTTATTTATTTATTTTGGCTGTGTAGCATGTTGGATCTTAGTTCCCTGACCAGGAACTGAACCCATGCCCCTTGCATTAGAACTGTGGAGTCTTATCCACTGGATGGCCAATGAAGCACCTGTTTATGCATTTTAAATATAGCAGTGCATACACGCCAATCCCACACTCCCTAACTATTCCTTCCCTCCATCCTTCCGTTAACTATAAGTTCATTCTCTAAGTCTGTGAGTCTGTTTCTGTTTTGTTAGTACGTTCATTTGGATCCTTTCTTTTTAGATTCTGCTTATAAGTAATATCATATATGTCTCTTTGTCTGACTTCACTCAGTATGGCAATGTCCAGGTCCATCCATGTTGCTGCAAAGAGGCACATGAAAAGATGTTCATTTCCATTCAGTTGCTCAGTTGTGTCCGACTTTTTGTGACCCCATGAACTGCAGCACGCCAGGCCTCCTGCAGCAACATGGATGGACCTGGACATTGCCATACTGAGTGAAGTCAGACAAAGAGACATATATGATATTACTTATAAGCAGAATCTAAAAAGAAAGGATCCAAATGAACGTACTAACAAAACAGAAACAGACTCACAGACTTAGAGAATGAACTTATAGTTAACGGAAGGATGGAGGGAAGGAATAGTTAGGGAGTGTGGGATTGGCGTGTATGCACTGCTATATTTAAAATGCATAAACAGGTGCTTCATTGGCCATCCAGTGGATAAGACTCCACAGTTCTAATGCAAGGGGCATGGGTTCAGTTCCTGGTCAGGGAACTAAGATCCAACATGCTACACAGCCCAAAATAAATAAATAAATAAATAAAATAATTTCTGGATGCTTTAAAAAATAAAGGAAATAAAAGATTACAAAAATAAAATATCAACAAGGATATAGTGTATAACAGAAGGAATTCAACTCAATACTACATAGTAACCTAAGTGGTAAAGGATTTGAAAAGAGGGTAGATGCATGTTTATGTATAATTAAATCACTTTGCTGTACACGTGAAACTATCAAAATATTGTTAATCATCTATACTCCAATATAAGATAAAAATTAAAACATAATTATTCCTTTTGTACTATGTTTATACAAAATAAGTAAAATGGAACCCATGGAAATGATCAACCCAGGACACTGAGGCCAATCACTTTTATTTTAATGATCCGCTAAGGAATGCTTGCATCCTTTATTATCCCAAAGAAAAGAATCTGTTCTTAA
Organism: Capra hircus; assembly: GCF_001704415.2. Taxonomy (NCBI): domain Eukaryota; kingdom Metazoa; phylum Chordata; class Mammalia; order Artiodactyla; family Bovidae; genus Capra; species Capra hircus. The sequence goes on from NW_017215430.1 coordinate 8,668, forward strand.
TAAGTTGTTGGCACTCATCCAATTATCCAAGAAACATATTGCCTTTCTTCTAAGCAGTTCACTTTTTATGGAGTTAAATTGGGAATCTTCCAAGGCTTCTTTGTCCTCAAGTAACTTCAAGAATAGGTTCTTTTCATTTCTGAAATGTTACAAGTTACAATAAAAAGAAAATCCACAATAAAAATATTTTGTTTATTGAGTAAGATTGAAATTGTTTGGATTGACATTTTTTGAATGAATAACAAGATAGGTACTTTTATTTATTAATTTCCAGGCTCCTATCTATAGGAAAAGGGTATGGACAGAGTCAGCATTATCCCACAGTCTCTGAATTTTCAGTAGGATCTTCCACAATTATTTCTTTTTTTTTTTTAATTTTTTTATTTTTTAAATTTTAAAATCTTTAATTCTTACATGCGTTCCCAAACATGAACCCCCCTCCCACCTCCCTCCCCACAACATCTCTCTGGGTCATCCCCATGCACCAGCCCCAAGCATGCTGCACCCTACGTCAGACATGGACTGGCGATTCAATTCTTACATGACAGTATACATGTTAGAATTCCCATTCTCCCAAATCATCCCACCTTCCTCCACAAGTTATTTCTACTGAAGAAACTGGCCTAAAAAATGTAGAATAGCTTCCTTTCAAAATGATTAAAAATTCGCAATATCATTAAGTGTTATCAGAATGAAAATATCTATTCTTTATAGAGTAAATGTACAAATTAAGTAGCTTCCTTACTTATGCGCCTTTCTGAGAGGAAAGTGGTTGGCAACCACCTCCAGTACTCTGCCTAAGAAAATTCCACTCGGAGGAAAACGCCTGGTGGGTGCTAACAGTCGGCATGGGGTAGGCAAAGAGAGTCAGATACGTGACTGACAGAAAGTACTGGAGACACAGTTCTTCACTTTCACCTTTTTTACTTATGCTTATAAGCCCTGTCTCAATGATTTGTAGATTTTTGACTTGGCAATCAAACTCTCTCTGTCATGCCAAGAATGATCTTTTTGATCAGGAAATCAACCCATTGGTTGAAACTTTCTAGATAGATAGAAATACTAAAGTACCTGTTAAAGCCTTTCTAAACCAGACCTTTACTTTTGTATATGAATTTTTTATTGTTTGAAACAGAAAGACAAGTCTTTAATAGGCTCATGTGTGTTTTACAGAGTTATATACAGAAATTTATTTAATATCTTGCAAACTAGAGGGGCAAGTTCAGATTTATGGCATACTCTCATAGAAGTATTATTCTTTTCAACAAAATTCTAATTATTTCATCAATCATGTTTTTATCTGATGTGATTCACAGATTTGCCACTGTTCTGACACTTCTACTCAATTGCTGTTTTGTTGCCATAGATTTTTTAAATATACATAAAGCATAATTTAATATGGCCAGTTATAATTCAGAATAATCCTAGAATATGTAATGCCTATTTAATAATAATATCAGATGGTTTCTGGATAAAATATCTAATGGTGAGATTTCAATTATTTTAGATTTTTATGCTGTCTTCTGATAATAGGTATGGAAAACTCTCGCAATAGGTTGTTCTATATTTATATCTGAAATGAAAGACAATGCAAGAGAATAATTCTTCAATTGGTTAACAATGTTGTGGCATAGTTTTACAGTCTGTAGTAAGTTTTTCAGCATTTTGATAAATTTCGATTTAGAATGAACTCTGAGTGACTCAGAAGGTTACCTGGTTTATGCCTTAAAGTCAGCAGTTATGGTTTGTATTAAAGACATATGAACTGAAGTGACTAATTGAAAGCGGAGTCAGTGTAGACGGAAGATAGAATAGCATTCAGGACAGAGTTCTAAGGGCTTCTTGTAAAATTCTGCATGTCACATGGACAAAGGTTTCATTGAGTTCTGACAAGCTGTGGTCCATGTGATCAGATTCATGGCTAGCTGTCTGTGATTATGGTTTTCAAATCTCTCTGCCGTCTGATGCCTCTCTCAGCGGCCTACGTGTCGCTTACTTGGCGTTTCTCTTGACATGGGTATCTCTTCACGGCTGCTCCAGCAAAGCTAACAGCTGCTGCCTCTGACCTAGGACGTGGGGATAGCTCGCTCCTGAACCAACTGCCCCTGGCCTCGGCGGGGGGTAGCGTCCTCTCGGCGCGCCACCCCTAGTCGCTATGAGGCGCCGTAGCTCTTCTCCGCCAGCTGCACTCCTGTGCCGTCACGGGAACCGTGAACTTCCAGATGTCAAGCTGGTTTTAGAAAAGGCACAGGAACCAGAGATCAAATTGCAACATTTGCGTGGATCATGGAAAAAGCAAGAGAGTTCCAGAAAAACATCTAATTTCTTGCTTTCATTGCACCTATATGGACAAAGGCCTTTGACTGTGTGCGCTCACAATAAAACTGTGGAAAAATTTGAAAAAGTAGATGGGAATACCAGACCACATGAACCTGCCTCTTGAGAAAACTGTATGCAGGTCAGGAAGCAACAAGTTAGAACTGGGAGCCATGGAACAACAGAACTGGTTCCAAATAGGAAAAAGGAGTACATCAAGGCGCTGTATATTGTCACCCTGCTTCATGTGATTCTAATGCCAAAGTACACTCATGAGAAAACTGGACAGGAAGAAGCACAAACTGGAATCAAAGATTGCTGAAGAGAAATAATCAGCAACCTCAGATATGCAGATGACACGCACCTTATGGCAGAAAAGTGAAAAAACTAAAGAGCCTTTTGATGAAAAGTGACAGAGGAGAAGTCCAAAAAAGCTGGCTTAAGGCTCACATTCAGAAAACGAAGATCATGGCATCGGTCCCATCATTTCATGGCAATAGATGGGGAAACAGTGACATAGCTGACTTTATTTCTTTGGACTCCAAAAATCACTGCCAGATGGTGACTGCAGGCCATGAAAATTAAAAAAGACGCTTAACTCCTTGGAAGAAAAAGTTAATGACCAACCTAAGACAACAATTCAAACAGCAGAAAGCATTTACTTGTCAACAAAGTTCTGTCTAGTCAAGGCTAATGGTTTTTTTCCAGTAGTTTCATGTATGGATGTGAGAGCTGGAAGTATAAAGAAAGCTGAGCACTGAAGAATTGATGCTTTTCAGCTGGAACTGTTGGAGAAAACTCTTGAGAGTCTGTTGGACTGCAGGAGATCCAACCAGTCCCCATCCCTAAAGGAGGTCAGTCCTGGGTTTCATTGATAGGACTGATGCTGGATGCTCAACACTCCACTTTATTTTGCGCAGCTGATGTGAAGAGCTGACTCATTTGAAAAGACCCTAATTTTGGAAAAGATTGCAGGCAGGAGGAGAAGGACAACAGAGAGATGCGATGGTTAGAATGGCATCACCGACACATAGACATGATTTGGGTGATACTCCGGGAGTTGGGTGATGGACAAGGAGCTGAACATGCTGCAGTTCATGGGGTCACAAAAAAGATTGGATACGACTGCCACTGAAACTGAAGCCGGACAAAGAGTTCAAGGGAAATCTTCTCAGTTCGGGAAACTACATGCAAACCATTAGTCATTATTCGAATAATATTGGTTAGGTAACTACTGTATGTTAGGCAAGTTCTAGTACAGGGAGTACATGAAGTCAAACCAAACAGGCAAGCTCCTTGGTCGCAGAGAATCTGCACTTTTACAACATTGCCTTCCTTACTCACGATCTCATTTCCTAAATTTGAAACTGTTTCAAACAAAATAAACGCACTTTCCAAATAAATCGCCATTAACACCCACCCTATCCCCTCGGAGAAGCACTAGACCCTAGCTTTCCCACAGACGAGAAGGCTGAAGCCACCAGATGGGAGATTTTCATTATATAGCTTCCACCCTTTTCCTTCTAAACCTATGTTTGCAAGTGAAAATGGTGTCTTGGAGGCTCTCCTTGGGGTCTGCTCAGATGGCACAGGTGCAGTGATTTACCAAACGTTATAGCAACCTGTATCGCCTTATGTGTAACTTGTTGGCTAAATTATTTTTCTTGAGAAAAGGTCCTGTGTCATGCTTGCTCACTGCCTAAGCCCCAGCACCTAAGCTTAGCCATCTGGTGGTGCATGAGAACTGTTGACATCACAGAATCAGAGACGCTGAGGGATTTCTGGGAAGAGGGCTGTATAGTGCATTCTGGGAAGAGAGCTATGTCTAGGGCGGGGCTTTAGAACATTCTACTGATGGCTGTGCAGTCTTCAATTCAGCATGCATAAAGAATGTGTCTTCAACACAATTTGAGGTTTAACCATTGCAGGAGACTTCAGGCAGAAAATGCCTGAACATTGGCGGGCCTGTCAGACTCCTTGCTTGAGGGATTCTCCCCATGATTCTCATACCTCTCTCAGACTTTAGGACTGAGTTCAAAGGATGTACCTTTCGCCTAGGGCAATCCTTGTGCAGAAAGGCATTCAGCAACCTGATCTCAGGCACTGTGTCTTCACAAGTGTGATCCTTTTTTTGTAGGAACTCTGTAGAGGTAATAATCATGAAATCTCTCTTGACTGAGGACTTCCCACGTGGCACTAGCGGTAAAAAGCAAAACAAAACAAAAACCCACACCTGCCAGTGCGGGAGACGTGAGGACTCAGGTGTGACAGCGGGGGTCGGGAAGATCCCTGGAAAAGGAAATGCAACGCCACCTGGCAGTGTTCTTGCTGGAGAACCCCATGGACACGAGGAACCTGGCGGAACTAAGGTCCAGGGGGTCACAAACAGAGTCCACCACAACCTGAAGGTGACAGTATGCCCGTTTGGTTACTCTTTACTGAGGAATGCACCTCTGAATTTACTCCCTCGTGGCTTTTGGAAAGTAAGCTTACACTAAGACCCAGATTTCATCCATTACACTGTTGTCCTGAAGACCGGATAAATAATAAATTGCTTTGTATAGTTCCAGAGTTAAGGACTCGGCTAGGGACTTACTGGGCAGTCACGCAATGCTTGTTTACCAAGTAGTCTGTTTCCAATGCTGATCATTCATTCGCACAGGAGCCTCTGCTGCTGCTAAGTCGCTACTCAGTCCGTGTCCGACTCTGTGCTAACGCCCACCGATGGCAGCCACCAGGCCCCATCAATACAGGGATTCTCCAGGCCGAGAAACACTGGAGTGGGTTGCGCCATTTCCCCTTCTCCATGCATGAAAGTGGAGAACGTGAAGGTGAAGTTCGCTCAGTCGTGTCGCGAACTCCTGAGCGTCGCCCAGGGACTGCCAGCCCACCAAGCTCTCGTCCATGGATTTTCCAAGGCAAGAGTACTGGGAC
>NW_017215431.1:0-13916 GCF_001704415.2 Capra hircus
CTCGCCTGGTCTGTGTAAACGGGTGGGAGAACCTCCTGGATTTTCTACGAGTTGTGGTTGTGGCAGGTGCTCTCGACTTACGACGGGGACGGGACCCGAACCGTCTCTGGTGGCCTCAGGAAAGGCCAGTCCGCATGCGAGTTGCTCGGGGCCTCTCGGGATTCCTCTCCCGTCGATGCCGGGGCCTAAGACTGCCGGGAGCCAGTGTGAGGTAGCCCGCCCGTGACAAGGTTATGAGGAAGGAAGCTGACATACGCAAGGCGTGCTCAGACTTCAGGGATCCCTCTTGAAATTTTTAAGCACGTACCCCAACAAAAATCTGCCGGTTTTTTGTGCTCTGCTTTTTCACTCTTCTGACCTTTTCTGGAAAAAGTCAATTCAGGCCGTTAGTCTTCTGCATTTGAAAGAGTGTTTCAATCCAAAAACCCTCTGATTTCTTTCTAGCCTGCCTGTAGGACTCGTACAGCTGCGCTTGTGATTGTTTGAGGCCTCCTGACCGCAGGAGGCACAGGAAGCTTAAAACATCCTAGGAATGCAGGAGCTTCCGAGGAGTCAAAATCTTTAGAATAGGACTGATTAAAAGTTTCATTTTTGGGGTCAATGCTTGCTGCCAAATTTTCATATCCTTTATTTTTAGATATAGTTGGTATATAGAAAAACAAGTAGTAGACCTGGTATTAGCAACATTAGATCTTTGAGTTAAGTACCTTCTTTGTTATAACCCACTGCACCTTTGTTCTATAGAGATGTAACTTTAATGCTTTAAGGAGATGCAGATTAAAGAAAAACACTTCAGGGGAAACAAAATTAACATTCATTAAGGAAGAGAGCCAAAAAGTGTTAACAAGCCTCTTGGCCAGAAGATAATGTAAATCACCTGAGACCTTTTGTATACAAAATGATATACAGAAAGAATCTGGGTTGCGAACACTATATAATTTTGTGTTATCCATTGATCTCCATGTTTTATCAAAAGTATAAAAGGCCTTCTGAACAATAAAGGAGGAGGCCAGGGGCCGGGGGCCAGATTCTCGGACCAGCTTCTCGAACTAGTCTCTCAGCCTGGTTTCTTGGGACTCTGGCTCCCCCCGTGTCTTTCTCTCTCTTTCTTCTTCTCTAACTTTCCTTCTCTCTGCTCTTTACTATAACTTCAGGATGAATCTCCACCTGGAGTGCGGAGTCTCGCCAGGTCTACTTACTTGCCCTGGCTGTTAAGACCCGCACGAAAGGGAGCTTAAGGCGAGGCACCCTTAGATATTCAAGCGGGCGCCGGTGGCCAACGTAGGAGGTGGCAAATTCCTTGTCTGGAATTTTATTGACCGTCCGAGTAAACCAAGCTATTCAGCCTTCTTCCTCCACTTAATCTTCTTACTACACTATAGTTTCCTAATCTAATCTTACATTAATAAATAAACAAGTCTTTCCACGCCAACGCCGTCCACACCTTCGAATTCCCTGGATCCACCGGGGCTGGACCCCGGCATCAGACCTTGTGTAGAGTCGGTGCCGGAACCTGAGGATTCCTCTCCAGTGCTGACATGGATCTTGGCGTACTTCTGGAGTCTCCCCAGGGGAGTCAGTCCTCGTCTCGAGTGGGGGCATGCACGTGCGCTTTCCTCCCGAGCTGTAGCAGCAGTGTCACGCTTCCCTTCGCGTGGATCAAGGGATCTGTGGCTTTCCCACGAGGCTTTCCCACAGGGCTGTCCCACGTGCCACCGTGGTGTGAGTCGATCCTCGGCTTGAAAGTCGAGGCAGTGCAGGGAAAACAGGTTTCCCTGGAATGGACTGAGACATCTGGGGGACTCTGGGAATGGTGGCACGACCCTGGAGTTCCTCTTGCCTTTCCTGGGGAGAGCGCCTCCTCTTGAGATGCGACAGGAACGCCGGGAATTCTTTCCCGACCACGCAGGGAAAGATCCCTCCTCTCGAGCTAGGAGGCGGAAACCGCGCTCCTCTGGATGAGGGAGGGACTCTCGTGATTCCTCTCGAGTGGAGACGGGTATGTCGGGGAACTTCTTGAGTTGCAGCAAGGGTGTGAAGGACCCTTTGGAAGTTCCAGAGGTTAGGTGTGATTAGCCTCGAGATGCCTCAGCGGAAATGGGCCTCATCTCTCCTGGAGGGGAGAACCTCCTGGATTTTCTCGAGTTGCGGCAGGTGTTCTCGACTTATGACGGGGACCTCAGGGACCCGCTCTGGTGGCCTCAGGAAAGGCCAGTCCCCATGCGAGTTGCACGGGGGCATCTCAGGATTCCTCTCCTGTCTATGCCGGGGCCTAAGACCTTGTGTGAAGTCGGTGCCGGAACCTGAGGTTTCCTCTCCGGTGCTGACATGGATCTTGGGGTATTTCTGGAGTCTCCCCAGGGGAGTCAGTCCTCGTCTCGAGTGGGGGCATGCACGTGCGCTTTACTCCCAAGCTGTAGCAGCAGTGTCGCGCTTCCCTTCGCGTGGATCAAGGGATCTGTGGCTTTCCCTCGAGGCTTTCCCTCGAGGCTTGCCCACAGGTCTGTCCCACGTGTCACCGTGGTGTGAGTCGATCCTAGGCTTGAAAGTCGATTCTGTGCAGGGAAAATAGTTTTCCCTGGAATGGACTGAGACATCTGGGGGACTCTGGGAATGGTGGCACGACCCTGGAGTTCGTCTCGCCTTTCCTGTGGAGAGCACCTCCTCTTGAGATGCGACGGGTACGCCGGGAATTCTTTCCCGACCACGTAGGGAAGGGATCCCTGCTCTCAAGCTATGAGGCGGAAACGGGGCTCCTCTTGATGTGGGCGGGACTCTCGTGCTTCCTCTCGAGAGGAGACGGGTATGTCGGGGAACTTCTTGAGTTGCAGCAAGGATGGGAAGGACCCTTTGTAAGTTACAGAGGTTAGGTGTGATTAGCCTGGAGATGCCTCAGCAGAAATGGGCCTCATCTCGCCTGGAGGGGAGAACCTCCAGGATTTTCTCGAGTTAGGGCAGGTGCTCTCGACTTACGACGGGGATCTCAGGGACCCGCTCTGGGGGCCTCAGGAAAGGCCATTCCCCATTCGAGTTGCTCGGGGCCTCTCGCGATTCCTCTTCCGTCGATGCTGGGGCCTAAGAACTTGTGTGGAGTCGGTGCCAGAACCTGAGGTTTCCTCTCCAGTGCTGACATGGATCTTGGGGTACTTCTGGAGTCTCCCCATGGGAGTCACTCCTCATCTCGAGTGGGGGCATGCACCTGCGCTTTCTTCCCGAGGTGTAGCAGCAGTGTCATGCTCCCGTCGCCTGGATCAAGGGATCAGTGGCTTTCCCTCGAGGCTTCCTCACGAGGCTTTCCCACAAGGGCTTTCCCACGAGGCTTTCCCACAGGGCTGTCCCACGTGCCACCGTGGTGTGAGTCTATCCTTGGCAGGAAAGTCGAGGCAGTGCAGGGAAAACAGGTTTCCCTGGAATGGACTGAGACATCTGGGGGACTCTGTGAATGGTGGCACCACCCTGGAGTTCCTCTCGCCTTTCCTGTGGAGAGCGACTCCTCTTGAGAAGCGACGGGAACGCTGGGTATTCTTTCCCGACCACGAAAGGAAATGATCCCTCCTCTCGAGCTAGGAGGCGGAAACGGGGTTCCTCTGGATGTGAGCGGGACTCTCGTGCTTCCTCTCAAGTGGAGACGGGTATGTCGGGGAACTTCTTGAGTTGCAGCAAGGGTGTGAATCACCCTTTGGAAGTTACAGAGGTTTGGTGTGATTAGCCTCGAGACACCTCAGCAGAAATGGGCCTCATCTCGCCTCAGGGGAAATCCACCTGGATTTTCTCTTGTTGCGGCAGGTGCTCTCGACTTCCGATGGGGACCTCAGCGACCCGCTCTGGTGGCCTCAGGAAAGGTCAGATCCCAGGCGAGTTGTTCGGGGCCTCTCGGGACTCCTCTCCCGTCGAGGCCGGGGCCTAAGATCTTGTGTGGAGTCGGTGCCGGAACCTGAGGATTCCTCTCCATTGCTGACATGGATCTTGGGCTACTTCTCGAGTCTCCCCAGGGGAGTCTTTCGTCGTCTCGAGTGGGGGCATGCACGTGAGCTTTCCTCCCGAGCTGAAGCAGCAGATTCACGCTTCCCTTCCCGTGGATCAAGGGATCTGTGGCTATCCCTCGAGGCTTTCCCACGAGGCTTCCCACAGGTTTGTACCACGTGCCACCGTAGTGTGAGTCGTTCCTCGGCATGAAAGTCGAGGCAGTGCAGGGAAAACAGGTTTCCCTGGAATGGACTGAGACATCTGGGGGTCTCTGGGAATGGTGGCACGACCCTGGAGTTTCTCTCGCCTTTCCTGTGGAGAGCGCCTCCTCTTGAGTTGCGACGGAAACTCCGAGAATTTTTTACCGAACACGCAGGGAAAGGATCCCTTCTCTCAAGCTAGGAGGGGTAAATGGGGCTCCTCTGGATGAGGGCGGGACACTCGTAGTTCCTCTCGAGTGGAGACGGATATGTTGGGGAACTTCTTGAGATGCAGCAAGGGTGTGAAGGACCCTTTGGAAGTTCCAGAGTTTAGCTGTGATTAGCCTCGATACGCCTCAGCCGAAATGGGCCTCATCTCGCCTGGAGGGGAGAACCTCCTGGATTTTCTCGAGTTGCTGCACGTGCTCTCGATTTACGACGGGGACCTCAGGGACCCACTCTGGTGGCCTTAGGAAAGGCCAGTCCCCATGCGAGTTGTTCGGGGGCCTCTCGGGATTCCTCTCCCGTCGATGACGGGGCCTAAGACCTTGAGTGGTGATGGTGCTCCAACCTGAGGATTCCTCTCCTGTCCTGACATGGATCTTGGGGTACTTCTGGAATCTCCCCAGCGTAGTCAGTCCTCGTATCTAGTGGGGGCATGCACGTACTCTTTCCTCCCGAGCTGTAGCAGCAGTGTCACGCTTCCCTTCGAGTGGATTAAGGGATCTGTGGCTTTCCCTCGAGGCTTTCCCATGAGGCTTTCCCACGAGGCTTTCCCACAGGGCTGTCCCACGTGCCACCGTGGTGTGAGTCGATCCTCGGCTTGAAAGTCGAGGCAGTGCAGGGAAAACAGGTTTCCCTGGAATGGACTGAGAAATCTGGGGGACTCTGGAATGGGGGAACGACCCTGGAGTTCCTCTCGCCATTCCTGTGGAGAGTGCCTCCTCTTGAGATTCAACGGGAACGCTGGAATTTCTTTCCCGACCACGCAGGGAAAGGATCCCTCCTCTCGAGCTAGGAGGCGGAAACGGGGCTCCTCTGGATGTGGGCGGAACTCTCGTGCTTCCTCTCGAGTGGAGACGGGTATGTCGGGAAACTTCTTGAGTTGCAGCAAGGGTGTGAAGGACCCGTTGGAAGTTCCAGAGGTTAGGTGTGATTAGCCTCGAGACGCCTCAGCGCAAGTGGACCTCATCTTGCCTGGAGGGGAGAACCTCCTGGATTTTCTCGAGTTGCGGCAGGTGCTCTCGACTTACGACGGGGAACACAGGGACCCCCTCTGGTGGCCTCAGGAAAGGCCAGTCCCCATGCGAGTTGCACGGGGCCCTCTAGGGATTCCTCTCCCGTCGATGCGGGGCCTAAGACCTTGTGTGGAGTCGGTGCCGGAACCTGAGGATTCCTCTCCAGTGCTGACATGGATCTTGGGGTACTTCTGGAGTCTCCCCAGGGGAGTCAGTCCTCCTCTAAGTGGTGGCATGCACGTGCGCTTTCCTCCCGAGCTGTAGCAGCAGTGTCACGCTTCCCTTCGCGTGGATCAAGGGATCTGTGGCTTTCCCTCGCAGGCTTTCCCACGGAGGCTTTTCCACGATGCTTTCCCACAGGGCTGTCCCACGTGCCACCGTGGTGTGAGTCGATCCTCGGCTTGAAAGTCGAGGCAGTGCAGGGAAAACAGGTTTCCCTGGAATGGACTGAGAAATCTGGGGGACTCTGGGAATGGGGGAACGACCCTGGAGTCCTCTCGCCTTTCCTGTGGAGAGTGCCTCCTCTTGAGATGCAACGGGAACGCCAGAAATTCTTTCCCGAACACGCAGGGAAAGGATCCCTCCTCTCGAGCTAGGAAGCTGAAACGGTGCTCCTCTGGATGTGGGCGGGACTCTCGTGCTTCCTCTCGACTGAAGACGGGTATGTCGGGGAACTTCTTGAGTTGCAGCAAGGGTGTGAAGTACCCTATGGAAGTTCCAGAGGTTAGGTGTGATTAGCCTCCAGACGCCTCAGCGGAAATGGGCCTCATCTCGCCTGGAGGGGAGAACCTCTTGGATTTTCTCGAGTTGTGGCAGGTGCTCTCGACTTACGACTGGGACCTCAGGGACCCGCTCTGGTGGCATATCGAAAGGACGGTCCCCATGCGAGTTACTCGGGGCCTCTAGGGATTCCTCTCCCGTCGATGCCGGAGCATAAAACCTTGTGTGGAGTAGGTGGCGGAACCGGAGGATTCCTCTCCAGTGCTGACATGGATCTTGGGGTATTTCTGGAGTCTCCCCAGGGGAGACAGTCCTCGTCTCGAATGGGGGCATGAACGTGCGCTTTCCTCCCGAGCTTTAGCAACAGTGTCGCGCTTCCCTTCGCGAGTATCAAGTGATCTGTGGCTTTCCCAAGAGGCTTTCACACGAGGCTTTCCCACGAGGCTTTCCCACAGGGCTGTCCCACGTGCCACCGTGGTGTGAGTCGATCCTCGGCTTGAAAGTCGAGGCAGTGCAGGGAAAACAGGTTTCCCTGGAATGGACTGAGACATCTGGGGGCTCTGGGAATGGTGAAACGACCCTGGAGTTCCTCTCGCCTTTCCTGTGGAGAGCGCCTCCTCTTGAGATGCGACGGGAACGCCGGGAATTCTTTCCCGACCACGCAGGGAAAGTATCCCTCCTCTCTAGCTAGGAGGCGGAAACGGGTCTCCTCTGGATGTGGGCGGGACTCTCGTGCTTCCTGTCGAGTGGAGACGGGCATGTTGGGGAACTTCTTGAGTTGCAGCAAGGGTGTGAATGACCCTTTGGAAGTTCCAGAGTTTAGGTGTGATTAGCCTCGAGACCCCTCAGCGGAAATGGGCCTCATCTCGCCAGGAGAGGAGAACCTCCTGGATTTTCTCGAGTTGCAGCAGGTGCTCTCGACTTACGACGGTGACATCAGGGACCCCCTCTTGTGGCCTCACGAAAGGGAAGTCCCCATGCGAGTTGCTCATGGGTCTCTCGGGATTCGTCTCCCGTCGATGCCGGGACCTAAGATCTTGTGTGGAGTCTGTGCCAAAACCTGAGGATTCCTCTCCAGTGCTGACATGTATCTTGGGGTGTTTCTGGAGTCTCCCCAGGGGAGTCAGTCCTCGTCTCGAGTCGGGGCATGCACGTGCGCTTTCCTCCGAGCTGTAGCAGCAGTGTTGAGCTTCCCTTCGCGTGGATCAAGGGATCTGTGGCTTTCCCTCGAGGCTTTCCCACGACGCTTTCCCACGACGCTTTCCCACAGGACTGTCCCACCTGCCACCTTGGTGTGAGTCGAACCTCTTCTTGAAAGTCGAGGCAGTGCAGGGAAAACAGGTTTCCCTGGAATGGACTAAGACATCTGTGGGACTCTGGGAATGGTGGCACGACCCTGGAGTTCCTCTCGCCTTCCCTGTGGAGAGCGCCCCCTCTTGAGATGCGATGGGAACGCCGGGAATTCTTTCCCGACCACGCAGGGAAAGGATCCCTGCTCTCGAGCTAGGAGTCGGAAACGGGGCTCCTCTGGATGTGGGCGGGACTCTCGTTCTTCCTCTCGAGTGGAGACTGGTATGTTGGTGATCTGCTTGAATTGCAGAAAGGGTGTGAAGGACCCTTTGGAAGTTCCAGAGGTTAGGTGTGATTAGCCTTGAGAGAACTCAGTGGAAATGGGCCTCATCTCGCCAAGAAGGGAGAACCTCCTGGATTTTCTCAAGTTGCGGCAGGTGCTCTCGAATTACTACGGGGACCTCAGGGACCCGCTCTGGTGGCCTCAGGAAAGGCCAGTCCCCATGCGATTTGCTCGGGGTCCTCTCGGGATTCCTCTCCCATCGATGCCAGGGCCTAAGACCTTGTGTGGAGTCGGTGTCGGAAACTGAGAATTCCTTTCTAGTTCTGACATGGATCTTGGGGTACTTCTGGAGTCTCCCCAGGGGAGTCAGTCCTCGTCTCGAGTGGGGGCATGCACGTGCCCTTTCCTCCCGAACTGTAGCAGCAGTGTCGCGCTTCCCTTCGCGTGTATCAAGGGATCTGTGGCTTTCCCTCGAGGCTTTCCCACGAGGCTTTCCCACAGGTCTGTCCCACATGCCACAGTGGTGAGAGTCGATCCTCGGCTTGAAAGTCGAGGCAGTGCAGGGAAAACAGGTTTCCCTGGAATGGACTGAGACATCTGGGGGACTCTGGGAATGTGGCACGACCCTGGAGTTACTCTCGCGTTTCCTGTGGAGAGCGCTTCCACTTGAGATGCGACGGGAACGCCGGGAATTCTTTCCCGACCGCGTAGGGAAAGGATCCCTCCTCTCGAGCTTGGAGGCGGAAACGGGGCTTCTCTGGATGTGGGCGGGACTCTCGTGCTTACTCTCGAGTGGAAACAATATATCGGGGAACTTCTCGAGTTGCAGCAAGGGTGTGAAGGACCCTTTGGAAGTTCCAGAGGTTAGGTGTGATTAGCCTGGAGACGCCTCAGTGGAAATGGGCCTCATCTCGCCTGGAGGGCAGAACCTCCTGGATTTTCTCGAGTTGCGGCAGGTGCTTTCGACTTACGACGGGAACCTCAGGGACCCGCTGTAGTGGCGTCAGGAAAGGCCAGTCCCCATGCGAGTTGCTCGGGGGCCTCTCGGGATTCCTCTCCCGTCGATGCAGAGGCCTAAGATCTTGTGTGGAGCCGGTGCCGGAACCTGAGGATTCCTCTCCAGTGCTGACATGGATTTGGGGTATTTCTGGAGTCTCCCCAGGGAAGTCAGTCCTCGTCTCGAGTGGGGGCATGCAGGTGGGCTTTCCTCCCGAGCTGTAGCAGCAGTGTCACGCTTCCCTTCGCGTGGATCAAGGGATCAGTGAGCTTTCCCTCGAGGCTTTCCCACGAGGCTTTCCCACGAGGTTTTCCCACAGGGCTGTCCCACGTGCCACCGTGGTGTGAGTCGATCCTCGGCTTGAAACTCGAGGCAGTGCAGGGAAAACAGGTTTCCCTGGAATGGACTGAGACATCTGGGGGACTCTGGGAATGTGGCACGACCCTGGAGTTCCTCTCGCCTTTCCTGTGGAGAGCGCCTCCACTTGAGATGCGACGGGAAAGCCGGGAATTCTTTCCCGAACACGCAGGGAAAGGATCCCTCCTCTCGAGCTAGGAGGCGGAAACGGGGCTCCTCTGGATGTGGGCGGGACTCCCGTGCTTCCTCTCGAGTGGAGTCGGGTATATCGGGGAACTTCTTGAGTTGCAGCAAGGGTGTGAAGGACCCTTTGGAAGTTCCAGAGGTTAGGTGTGATTAACCTCGAGACGCCTCAGTGGAAATGGGCCTCATCTCGCCTGGAGGGGCAGAACCTCCTGGATTTTCTCGAGTTGCGGCAGGTGCTCTCGACTTACGATGGGAACCTCAGGGACCCGCTGTGGTGGCGTCAGGAAAGGCCAGTCCCCATGCGAGTTGCTCAGGGGGCCTCTCGGGATACCTCTTCCGTCGATGCTGGGGCCTAAGGCCTTGTGTGGAGTCAGTGCTGGAACCTGAGGATTCCTCTCCAGTGCTGACATGGATCTTGGGGTACTTCTGGAGTCTCCCCAGGGGAGTCAGTCCTCGTCTCAAGTGGGGGAATGCACGTGCACTTTCCTTCCGAGCTGTAGCAGCAGTGTCGCACTTCCCTTCGCGTGGATCAAGGGATCTGTGGCTTTCCCTCGAGCTTTCCCACGAGGCTTTCCCACAGGGCTGTCCCACGTGCCACCGTGGTGTGAGTCGATCCTCGGCTTGAAAGTCGAGGCAGTGCAGTGAAAAGAGGTTTCCCTGGAATGGACTGAGACATCTGGCGGACTCTGGGAATGTGGCACGACCCTGGAGTTCCTCTCGCCTTTCCTTTGGAGAGCGCCTCCACTTGAGATGCGACGGGAACGCCGGGAATTCTTTCCCGACTACGCAGGGAAAGGATCCCTCTTCTCGAGCTAGGAGGCGGAAACGGGGCTCCTCTGGATATGGGCGTGACTCTCGTGCTTCCTCTCGAGTGGATTCGGGTATGTCGGGGAACTTCTTGAGTTTCAGCAAGGGTGTGAAGGACCCTTTGGAAGTTCCAGATGTTAGATGTGATTAGCCTCGAGACACCTCAGCGGAAATGGGCCTCATCTCGCCTGGAGGGGAGAACCTCCTGGATTTTCTCAAGTTGCGGCAGGTGCTCTGGACTTACGACGGGGACCTCAGGGACCCGCTCTGGCGGCCTCAGGAAAGACCAGTCCCCTTGCGAGTTTTTCGGGGCCTCTCGGGGGCCTCTCGGGTTTCCTCTCCCGTCGATGCTTGGGCCTAAAACCTTGTGTGGAGTCAGTGCCGGAACCTGAGGATTCATCTCCAGTGCTGACATGGAGCTTGGGGTACTTTTGGAGTCTCCCCAGGGGAGTCAGTCCTCGTCTCGAGTGGAGGCATGCACGTGCGCTTTCCTCCCGAGCTGTAGCAGCAGTGTCACGCTTCCCTTCGCGTGGATCAAGGGATCAGGGGCTTCCCTCGAGGCTTTCCCACAGGGCTGTCCCACGTGCCACCGTGGTGTGAGTCGATCCTCGGCTTGAAAGTCGAGGCAGTGTAGGGAAAACAGGTTTCCCTGGAATGGACTGAGACATCTGGGGGACTCTGGGAATGTGGCACGACCCTGGAGTTCCTCTCAGCGTTTCCTGTGGAGAGTGCTTCCACTTGAGATGCGACGGGAACGCCGGGAATTCTTTCCCGACGACGCAGGGAAAGGATCCCTCCTCTCGAGCTAGGAGGCGGAAACGGGGCTCCTCTGGATGTGGGCGGGACTCTCGTGCTTCCTCTCGAGTGGAGTCGGGTATGTCGGGAAACTTCTTGAGTTGCAGCAAGGGTGTGAAGGACCCTTTGAAAGTTCCAGAGTTTAGGTGTGATTAGCCTCGAGACGCCTCAGCGGAAATGGGCCTCATCTCGCCTGGAGGGGAGAACCTCCTGGATTTTCTCGAGTTTGCGGCAGGTGCTCTCGACTTACGACGGGGACCTAAGGGACCCGCTGTGGTTGCGTCAGGAAAGGCCAGTCCCCATGCGAGTTGCTCCGGGGTCTCTCGGGATTCCTCTCACGTCGATGCCGGGCCATAAGATCTTGTGTGGAGCCAGTGCCGGAACCTGAGGATTCCTCTCCAGTGCTGACATGGATCTTGAGGTACTTCTGGAGTCTCCCCAGGGGAGTCAGTCCTCGTCTCGAGAGGGGGCATGCACGTGCGCTTTCCTCCCCAGCCGTAGCAGCAGTGTCACGCTTCCCTTCGAGTGGATCAAGGTATCTGTGGCTTTCCCTCGAGGTTTTCCCACGAGGCTTTCCCACGAGGCTTTCCCACAGCGCCGTCCCACCTGCCACCGTGGTGTGAGTCGATCCTCGGCTTGAAAGTCGAGGCAGTGCAGGGAAAGCAGGTTTCCCTGGAATGGACTGAGACATCTGGGGGACTCTGGGAATGGTGGCACGGCCCTGGAGTTCCTCTCGCCTTTCCTGTGGAGAGCGCCTCCTCTTGAGATGCGACGGGAACGCCGGGAATTCTTTCCCCACCACGCAGGGAAAGGATCCCTCCTCTCGAGCTAGGAGGCAGAAACGGGGCTCCTCTGGATGTGGGCGGGACTCCCGTGCTTCCTCTCGAGTGGAGTCGGGAATGTTGCGAAACTTCTTGAGTTGCAGCAAGGGTGTGAAGGACCCTTTGGAAGTTCCAGAGTTTAGGTGTGATGAGCCTCGAGACGCCTCAGCGGAAATGGGCCTCATCTCGCCTGGAGGGGAGAACCTCCTGGATTTTCTCGAGTTGTGGCAGGTGCTCTCGACTTACGACGGGGACCTCAGGGACCCGCTCTGGTGTCCTCAGGAAAGGCCAGTCCCCATGCGAGTTGTTCGGGGGCCTCTCGGCAGCTTCTCGGGTTTCCTCTCCCGTCGATGCTGGGGCCTAAGACCTTGTGTGGAGTCAGTGCCGGAACCTGAGGATTCCTCTCCAGTGCTGACATGGATCTTGGG
The DNA here is from genome assembly GCF_001704415.2 of Capra hircus. NCBI lineage: Eukaryota > Metazoa > Chordata > Mammalia > Artiodactyla > Bovidae > Capra > Capra hircus. The sequence continues at coordinate 12,089 of NW_017215431.1, forward strand.
GTACTTCTGGAGTCTCCCCAGGGGAGTCAGTCCTCGTCTCAAGTGGGGGCATGCACGTGCGCTTTCCTTCCGAGCTGTAGCAGCAGTGTCGCACTTCCCTTCGCGTGGATCAAGGGATCTGTGGCTTTCCCTCGAGGCTTTCCCACGAGGCTTTCCCACAGGGCTGTCCCACGTGCCACCGTGGTGTGAGTCGATCCTCGTCTTGAAAGTGGAGGCAGTGCAGGGAATACAGGTTTCCCTGGAATGGACTGAGACATCTGGGGGACTCTGGGAATGGTGGCACGACCCTGGAGTTCCTCTCGCCTTTCCTTTGGAGAGCGCCTCCCCTTGAGATGCGACGGAAATGCCGGGAATTCTTTCCTGACCACGCAGGGAAAGGATCCCTCCCCTCGAGCTAGGAGGCGGAAACGGGGCTCCTCTGGATGTGGGCGGGACTCTCGTGCTTCTTTCGAGTGGAGTCGGGTATGTCGGGGAACTTCTTGAGTTGCAGCAAGGGTGTGAAGGACCCTTTGGAAGTTCCAGAGGTTAGGTGTGATTAGCCTCGAGATGCCTCAGCGGAAATGGGCCTCATCTCGCCTGGAGGGGAGAACCTCCTGGATTTTCTCGAGTTGTGGCAGGTGCTCTCGACTTACGACGGGGACCTCAGGGACCCGCTCTGGTGGCCTCAGGAAAGGCCAGTCCGCATGCGAGTTGCTCGGGGGCCTCTCGGGATTCCTCTCCCGTCGATGCCGGGGCCTAAGACTGCCGGGAGCCAGTGTGAGGTAGCCCGCCCGTGACAAGGTTATGAGGAAGGAAGCTGACATACGCAAGGCGTGCTCAGACTTCAGGGATTCCTCTTGAAATTTTTAAGCACGTACCCCAACAAAAATCTGCCGGTTTTTGTGCTCTGCTTTTTCACTCTTCTGACCTTTTCTGGAAAAAGTCAATTCAGGCCGTTAGTCTTCTGCATTTGAAAGAGTGTTTCAATCCAAAAACCCTCTGATTTCTTTCTAGCCTGCCTGTAGGACTCGTACAGCTGCGCTTGTGATTGTTTGAGGCCTCCTGACCGCAGGAGGCACAGGAAGCTTAAAACATCCTAGGAATGCAGGAGCTTCCGAGGAGTCAAAATCTTTAGAATAGGACTGATTAAAAGTTTCATTTTTGGGGTCAATGCTTGCTGCCAAATTTTCATATCCTTTATTTTTAGATATAGTTGGTATATAGAAAAACAAGTAGTAGACCTGGTATTAGCAACATTAGATCTTTGAGTTAAGTACCTTCTTTGTTATAACCCACTGCACCTTTGTTCTATAGAGATGTAACTTTAATGCTTTAAGGAGATGCAGATTAAAGAAAAACACTTCAGGGGAAACAAAATTAACATTCATTAAGGAAGAGAGCCAAAAAGTGTTAACAAGCCTCTTGGCCAGAAGATAATGTAAATCACCTGAGACCTTTTGTATACAAAATGATATACAGAAAGAATCTGGGTTGCGAACACTATATAATTTTGTGTTATCCATTGATCTCCATGTTTTATCAAAAGTATAAAAGGCCTTCTGAACAATAAAGGAGGAGGCCAGGGGCCGGGGGCCAGATTCTCGGACCAGCTTCTCGAACTAGTCTCTCAGCCTGGTTTCTTGGGACTCTGGCTCCCCCCGTGTCTTTCTCTCTCTTTCTTCTTCTCTAACTTTCCTTCTCTCTGCTCTTTACTATAACTTCAGGATGAATCTCCACCTGGAGTGCGGAGTCTCGCCAGGTCTACTTACTTGCCCTGGCTGTTAAGACCCGCACGAAAGGGAGCTTAAGGCGAGGCACCCTTAGATATTCAAAGCGGAGCGCCGGTGCG
>NW_017215432.1:0-13915 GCF_001704415.2 Capra hircus
GAGAGAAAGATCGCCAGATTGTAATTCATATACCATTCACACATGTCTGACTTAAGAATAATCATCGACTGTCTGGACAAAGAACTTGGATCGTTGTGCACACAAGTATGTATACAATAACTACTCACCAAGACCACCAATTAATAAAATTTACTTCTAATCCAATTTTGATTCATAAAACTATATACATATCAGTTGTTCAACTTTTTGTTACCTACTCACACACCAACTAACCCTGCATTCACCATTCCGATCTCTTAGATCTCATCACTTCCTTATTATATTATGGAGCGAACTCAAGTCTGTGACCTCTCTTCCTCCCTTCCTCACTAGTTGCAAAAGGCAAGGCAGGATTGGAGCTGAGGCAAGAAAGGCGCCAGTGGCGACTCCCAGGCTCCTGCTGCCTGCTCCTTCCTGGAGAGGCAGCCTAAAAGCAAGGCAAGTCTGGGCAAGGCTAGCCCCGGCAGAGCAGCCTCGCGCCAGGAACTCTGCCAGATCGGGGCTCTGAGCAGAGCTAGAGCTCTGCCGTACTGGAGGCGCACTTAGCTCCGTGCAAGCAGGGCTTTCAACTTGACGGGGCTGGGCCTCCTCTTCCCCCGAGGAGGCTCGCTTCCCTGCTGGCTGTGCACTCGCCTATCAGGCGGGGGCGCAGGGCTCCTCCAGCAGGTCTTGCCTCAGGGGCTGCTTCCCCTGAGTTGGGGCTGTGGGCAGGAACCCAGACACGCAGGATCAGGCCCCAAACCACCTGCACATGTCTCTGCTGGGGAGGAGAGTGCTAGGGAACCTACGTCTGTCATACACTTTCTGGGCACCCAAGGAATCAGCCTCCGTGTGCTGAAAACCCCAGCCAGGGGCCCTGGGCCTGGTGCTCTCGGTGCGGCGCTGATTCTAGGCGGCCTAGAAACCGCTGGAGGAGCCCTGCAGTTGCCCTTCCCTTCCCTCTGACAGAGCTCTCACTGCTGAAGCCTTGGCAGTGTGCAACCCACCACCCCCTAAGCCTCCCCAACCACGCCTGGCACCTATGTGCAAAGGCAAGGCAGGATTGGAGCTGAGGCAAGGAAGGCACCAGTGGCGTCTCCAGGCTCGCTCAGACAGCTCCTTCCTGGGGAGGGAGCCTAAAAGCAAGGCAAGTCTGGGCAAGGCGAGCCCCCGGCCGAGCAGCCTCGCGCCAGAAACTCTGCCAGATCGGGGCTCTGAGCAGAGCTAGAGCTCTGCCGTACTGGAGGCCACTTAGCTCCGTGCAAGCAGGGCTTTCCTCTTGACTGGGCTCGGCTGCCTCCTCTTCTCCCGAGGAGGCTCGCTACACTGCTGGCTGTGCTCTCGCCTATCAGGCGGGCGCGCAGGGCTCCTCCAGCAGGTCTTGCCTCAGGGGCTGCTTCCCCTGAGTTGAGGCTGTGGGCGGGAACCCAGACACGCAGGATAAGGCCCCAACCACCTGCCACATGTCTCTGCTGGGGAGGAGAGTGCTAGGGAACCTACGTCTCTCACACACTTTCTAGGCACCCACGGAGTCAGCCTCTGGGAGTGTGGGGGATGCAAAACCCAGCCAGGGGCCCTTGGAACCTGTGTGCTCTCCGTGCGGAGCTTTGTCTGGGCGGCCAAGGAACCGCTGAAGGAGCCCTGCTGTTGCCCTTCGCTTCCCTCTGACAGAGCTTTCACTGCCTGGAGCCCTTGGCAGTGTGCAACCCACCAGCCCCTAAGCCCTCCTCAAGGACGCTTGGGACCTAAGTGCAAAGGCAAGGCAGGGGTAGAGCTGAAGCCAGGAAGGCGCCAGTGGCGTTTCCGAGCCTCACACAGCCTGCTCCTTCCTGGGGAGGGAGCCTTAAAGCAAGGCAAGTCTGCGCAAGGCTCGCCTATGGCAGAGCATCTTGGTGCCAGGAACTCTGCCAGATCGGGCCTCTGAACAGAAGCTAGAGATCTGCCGTACTGGAGTCGCCACTTAGCTTCGTGTAAGCAGGGATTTCAGGCTTGACGGGACTTGCTGCCTCCTCTTCCCCCGAGGAGGCTCGCTTCCCTGCTGGCTGTGCACTCGCTATCGGGCGGGGGCGCAGGGCTCCTCCAGCAGGTCTTGCCTCAGGGGCTGCTTCCCCTGAGTTGGGAGCTGTGGGCAGGAACCCAGACACGCAGGATCAGGCCCCAAACACCTGCACATGTCTCTGCTGGGGAGGAGAGTGCTAGGGAACCTACGTCTGTCATACACTTTCTGGGCACCCAAGGAATCAGCCTCCGTGTGTGCGGGGTCTGAAAACCCCAGCCAGGGGGCCCTGGGAGCCTGGTGCTCTCCGTGTGGCGCTGAATCTGGGCGGCCAAGCAACCGCTGGAGGAGCCCTGCAGTTGCCCTTCCCTTCCCCTCTGACAGAGCTCTCACTGCTGGAGCCCTTGGCAGTGTGCAACCCACCACCCCTAAGCCCTCCTGGGACCTAAGTGCAAAGGCAAGGCAGGATGGAGCTGAGGCAAGGAAGGCGCCAGTGGCGTCTCCCAGAGCAGCTCCTTCCTGGGAGGCAGCCTAAAAGCAAGGTAAGTCTGGGCAAGGCGGCCCCGGCAGAGCAGGCCTCGCGAGGAACTCTGCCAGATCGGGGCTCTGAGCAGAGCCAGAGCTCTGCCGTACTGGAGGCGCACCTAGCTCCCTGCAAGGAGGGCTTTCAAACCCCAAACAATGAACCACATACCCCAAACCCCGAACCACATACCCAAACATGGAACCCGAACCCAAACCCATATCCTGAATCTGAACCCTATCCCAACCGCAAACCCCAAACCCTGAACAGGGAACTCCAAACCCCTTACCCGAACTCAAAACCCCTAACCCAATCCCCAAACTCCGAACCCCAAACACCTAACCGTACCGTGAACCCTAACCCTAACCCAAACCCAACTAAACCCCCAAACCCCGACCCTCAAGCCCCGAACCGCAAATCCTGAAACACGTAGCCCAAACCCGAATCCATAACTCCGAACCCCAATCCAGAACCCAACCCGAACCCCAAACCACTAGCCCGAACCCCAAACCCAAACCCAAACCGCACACCCCTAACCGAACCCCAAACCCTAACCCGAATCGCAAAACCCCTAACCTGAACCCCAAATCCCAAACCCCAATCCCAAACCGCAAACACCAAAACCGAACCCTAAACCCGAAACCCAACCCCCAAACCCAAACTCCAAACTGCTAACCGAACCCCAACCCCAAACCCCTAACCGGAACCCCAAACCTCAAATCCAAAACCGCACACCCCAAACCTCTAAGCCGAACCCCGAACTGCCAACCCCTAATTCCTAACCCGAACAGCAAAACTCGAAACTGCACCTCACACCCCCAACCAAACCATGAACCCAATCCCTGAACCCCAAACCCCAAACCTCAAATCTCGACCCCCGAACCACAAACCTCACATACTCAACCCCTAATCGGAACCTCAAACCCGAATCCCCAAACCCCAAACCCAAATCCTAAACCCCTAATCCCTAACCCAAACCGTCAACCCAGAAACCGAACCCCTAATCCCCAAAACCCTCAACCCAAACCCCAAACCCATAACTGGAACCCCAAACCGCGAACCCTCACCCAAATCCCAAACTCCAAACCCCAAACCCCTAAGCCTAACCTAAACTGCCAACCCCTAAACCCGAACCGGAGAATCCTAACCCGAACCCCAAACCCCAAATCCTAACCGCGAACCCCTAACCAAACCCCAAACCCAAACCGCGAACCCAAACCCTAACCCGAATCCCAATCCAACCCCAACCGTGAACCTCAAACCCCAAACCCTAACCCTAACCTCAAACCCCAAACCCCAACTGCGAACCTCTAAACCAATCCGAGAACCCTAACCTGATCCCCAAACCCCAAACCCAAGCCCCAAACTCAAACGCGAGCCCCAAACCCCAAACCCTTAACCCGATCCTCAAACCCCAAACCCCAACTGCAAACCCCTAATCTGAACCGAGAACCCATAACCTGATCCCAAACCCCAAACCCCTAAGCTGAACCTTGAACCCTAATCGGAACCCCAAACCCCAAACGAGAACCGCGAACCCGGAACCCCAAACCCTGAACTCCAAACCCAACCCGAACCCTGAACCCTAACCGAACCCGAATCCAAACCCTAAGAAGGGAGGGGATTCCCGTAACCCGAACTCTGAACCTGAACCTAACAAGTTGAGGGGATGCCGGCACCCTAACCCTAACCTAACCCTAACAATAAAACTCTAAAAGGAAAAGAAACTTTTCTGGCCTAAGCCCCGCCCTTGCGGTCCCCCATCCGCTCAAAGCAAAAAAAGGCAAGCCCGGACTGGAACTTCTGACCCACAAAGCCAGATTGCATGTTTACTCGGCCGTCAGCCTAACCGCTATGCTAACAAAGCCCCCCGGGTTTCATGCTGCTCCAGGCACTCTTCAAGCCTCGGCCCGCCAGGGCAGGCTAATAAAGAACTATGGGCCCCATTAGCGCTCACTTTAAGCCCTAACCGTAACCTGAACCCTGACCTGACCTGAACCCTAACCCAAACCCGAACTCTAAGAAGAGGGGGGTTCCCCGAATTCTAACCCTAACCCCGAACCCGAACCCGAGCGAGTTGGGGGGTTGCCTGAACCCTAACCCTAAGCTTCACAATAAACCTCTAAAATCAAAAGAAACTTTTCTGGTCTAAGCCCGCCTCTTGTGGTCCCCCGCCCCTAAAAGGGAAAGAGTTAAACCCGGGACTTGAACTCCTGACCTACAGACCCTAGTCTGCCTGACTTACCAGCCTGCCTAAACCGCTATGCTACAGAGGCTTGCTGTTTCAGGCAGCGCTCCCGGGCCCTCTTCAAGCCTCTGCGCGCCAGGGTCTGGCTCTATAGAATATCATGGCTGTCCTAGGTCATCTTTGCTTCTTATCCCTAAATCATAGACAGATGAGCTGAGAAAAAGCTTGGGTTGTCTCGGTGGGGTGGATCTGCTTGTCCTTGTGTTTCCCCTGGAGGCAGTCGCGGTCCCGCGGGCCTGGCCTGGCAGGGGGCGTGGGGGCGGGGCGCACCGTGCGCGCGTCGGGGGCGGGGCGAGCCTGGGCGGCTGGTCAGGGGCGCGGCTCACGGGAGCGGGTCTGGGGCGGGGTGAACATGGCGGCGCCTCGGGGCCAGGGGTCCCCAGTTGTGCTCTCAGGGCTCGCCATTGCAGCTGGGACTGCTCGTTTCGTGGGCTCCTGGGTCCCCCGTCGATTGGCATCCAGCGAGCAGAGCGCAGGGCTGTGGACCACAGGTAAGGGAACTCGGACTCGGCGGAGCAGGGAACCATGTCTTCTGCCCTTTGTTTGCAGTCTCGGAGCCGACTGAAATGGCGATCGCAGAAAAGCCTCGCCTTTGGGGCCGAGGGTTTTACCGCTTCACCCCTTTGCATACAGCTCAGACCCGCGCGCTTTTCCCAAGCAGCCGAGTGGATTGCTTCCTACAGGCCTGGAGAGGATAACAGGCAGGAAGGCCAGGGGTCTCCAGACAGAGAAAATAAACTGCAAGTGTCAGACGTTTTTTTCTCTCTCTTAAGAGGCAGGAGGAGACCAAAGAGGGCTGCGGTTTTTTTTTCCTCCATCTTGATACAAATGTAAAAGAAGGTTTCTCTGAAAATTCTGTGTTGCCATGACAACTCCTGGCTCCACCTGAATTTAACTTTTCTCAAACCTTGAACTAAGCAATGCATTGTTCTTATGGAAATGTTTGTCTTAAGGTATGTTAATGTCTTCAGGTCAGTTCCCCCTAAGGGCTCAGAAACGACTCGACAAACCGGTTTGTCTTACTCATACCTGGTTCTCTTAACCTCTGTGAATGAAACTATATATTTGCTTGGAAATCTGCCTTTCTTCAAGATTCATGTCCATCATTTTCTGGCCTGGGATGACTCATCTGCTGCCAATGTGATCTCAATGCATGCTGTGGGTGAGGGGCCTGGTGCCATTCTCTGAGACATTGTCTTTCTTTCCTTAGCAGACTGCTAGTGGCTGTATAACATCTGGCTAAAGACTAGCAGGGGGTACTCTTTCTTCCCCCTTTGAATGTCTACGTCAGCAGCTCTCTCGATCTCTTTTCTACTTGAATCAAACTTTTTCACAGAAAACCTCTGAGCCATCAAGCTTCGTCACTTGCCCTGGATTGAATTCTCCTCTGGAGGCCAAGAATGCTGGCATCTTTTGTGGTTTAGCAGCCACCTTTCAGCCTTTTGTAATTCATATTGAATCTTCATTTCAGATGGCAGATGCATTCCACGGTATTGCCAACTGAAGTCTTGTCATCGCTATGGAGTCTCTGTCCATGGCTTGAGGGTATTTTTCAGCAATCATGTATCATTTCCAGTGTGCCAGTCTTGTCATCCTCATTCCATCCATAGCAAAGTCTTTTATTAATGTTGACGTGATTGAAGGGGAATTGTTTGTTTCAATTCCCTTTCAGATTGTTATTTGCTGGTGTATACAGATAACACTGTGTCGTCATTCATTTGTATCCGTTTGGACAGCTTGATAGTTGTCTTTAGTTTCTTTAATTTCTCATAATTGAAGATGACCCTGGCTCATATATTTACAGTCTCACCCCTAGTCTCAGTCATTTCTTCAAAGAACTGTCCTTTTTTTAACATGACATTATTTTTGACTGTGCTGGGTCTTTATTGCTCCTTTGTCTAGTTGTAGTGAGCAGAGGCTACCTTCTAGTTGCTGTGCCATGGCTTCTCATTGCAGTGCTTTCTCTGTGTGCAGAACTTGGGCTCTGGAGCATGCAAACGTCAAGAGTTGTTCAAGGGCTTCATTGCCCCTGGGCGTGTGGAATCTTCTACACAGGAATTGAACCCGTGTTCCCTGCATCGGTAGGCAGCTTCTTTACCACCAGGCCATCGGAGATGTTTCCTGTTCCCTTTTATTAGAGAAGGATATTTAAAACATACATGTAGGAGCTCAATATGCTCAGCTGACAATACATGGAGATATATCTCCATGTATTCCAGCTCACCTTTGAACATATTCAGTTAAAGGTAATTTGTGATGATGTCTCCAACCTGATCCACCACGACATGGACATTGTAACGTTTCCTTTTGTTTATCTGGAACTTTGCCTTCCAATGGTAAGATACCTGGCTTCCACCGCTTGTCATACACAGAATTCAGTGCTTGTCCCACGTGGTTACTGAAAAAAAAAAAACTGTCAGATTGTCTTTCAAAGGGGGCTCTGCGTGCATCGCACCAGTATCTTGAGTATGTTTTTGTATGATAGTTTACTATCAGTATACCCTCAGTGGCCAGGTGTCTATTTCAGTCGTTACCAATTATGAATGGGCTTGTTTGCTCTAGTGTTCTTGGACAATTCGAGTACAGTTTCTTTGTCAGATGTGCATTTGTTTAGGAAAAGAGTTGTATTGATTGTTGGCTGTGTTGCATCTTTGTGTGTGGGCTTTTCTCTAGTTTTGGTGAGCATGGGCCATAACGAGTGGTTTGCAGGCTTCTCACTGCAGTGTGTCCTCTTGTTGAGGGGCACAGGCTCACGGGCTTCAGTGGCTGCGGCATGTGAACTCGGCATCGTGGCTTCCAGGATCTAGAGCACAGGCTCGGCAGTTGTGGCACACGGGCTCCATAGGATGTGGCATCTTCCCATCCTAGGGATCGCACATGCATCTCCAGCACTGGCAGGTGGATTCTTGACTATGGAACCACCAGGGCATATTTGAGATTCTAGTTTTCCACACACGTATCTAGTGAAAGAGGCCAGGATCAAGAGGCATGGCAGCTGGGAATCCTCAGCCACAGCTCTGGTGTGCTATCCAAAGCTCTGGGGCCTTTGGTGAGCAGCTCAGCTTCCCTGGGACTGTTTCCTCCCGTCAGAAATGCCCTGCTTTTGGGACTGTAGCCCACCAAGCTCCTCTGTCCCTAGGATTTCTGAGACCAGAGTACTGCAGGTGGTGCCATTTCCTTCTCTGCTGCTGCTGCCACGTCGCTTCAGTCGTGCCTGACTCTGCGCGACCCCATAGACAGCAGCCTACCAGGCTCCTCTGTCCCTGGGATTCTCCAGGCAAGAACACTGGAGTGGGTTGCCATGTCCTCCTCCAGTACATGAAAGTGAAAAGTGAAAGTGAAGTCACTCAGTGAAGTCGTGTCCGACTCTTAGTGACCCCGGGGTTGCAGCCTACCAGGCTCCTCTGTCCGTGGGATTCTCCAGGCAATGGTACTGGAGCGGGCTGCCATTGCCTTGTCTGATTTCCTTCTCTGCAAGATAGCGTTTTGGAAGCTCTTTTCTCCTGGATATTGCTTTTGATGAAGGAAGGGGGTTCCCTTCCAGGGCTTGAGAGTGAGTTCTTGTCTGACACTGGGCAATGAGTTGTCTGAGGAGAGGAGTGCTGTCCAAGCGAGAGGCTTCATTGGGAAGGGCTGCCGGGGTGGAGGGCAGGAGGGTGAGGGAAACGGAGAGAACCACTCTGTCACGTGGCTCGCACTCTCAGGTTTTATGGTCATCGGGTTCATTTCTGGTTTGTCTCTTGCCAGGCATTCTGAATTGGGATCCTTCTTGGGGGCACACGCATCACTCAGCCGAGATGGATTCCAGCGAAGTGCATCCTGGGAGGTTGGTAGGACCTCTGAACTGGAGCCTCCCATCTCCTGACCTCTCCAGAATTCTGGTTGGTGGTAGCTTGTTCGTTCCTTGTTCCTTCCCAGGACCTCCTGTTGTGAGATGACTCCTGCAAGTGTTTTCTTTTCTCTGTTGCCTGGCCAGGGTGGGTGGTCCGTGGTTCATTTAGCAGTTTCTTTTTGGTTCTCTCGAGTAAGGTCCTCCACAGGGTAAATGTATGAAATGATAAAAGGCAATGTGTTAACTCATTTGTATTCATAATTGGGTAAGTTGGCTTGTTTTGTGTATGTTAGACCTGATCACCAGACCGAAGGTCATGTAGAACGTTTGTAGTTTTCTAAAATTTCAATAGTTTTTAAAATGGAGTTACCTTGTTGCAAAGTTTGTGTGTATGTTCATATTTTTTTAAACAGTTATTTCTTTTTAGTTGATTGATCATTGCTTTACAATATTGGTTTGATTTGTCATACATCCACATGAATTGACCATAGGTGTACCTATGTCCTCTTGCTCTGGAATCTCCCTCCCACCTCGCACGCATTCCCACCTCTCTAGGTTACTACTGAGCCCCAGTTTGAGTTCCCTGAATCATACAGCAAATTCCCATTGGTTGTCTATTTACAAAGGTTGGTGTACCTGCATCCATGCTGCTCTCTCCATTCATCTCACCCTCTCCCTCTTGTTCCCCACCCTCGTCTGTAAGTCTGTTCTCTATGTCTGCACCTCCATTGCTGCTCTGTGAACAGACTCGTCAGTACCATCCTTCTAGATTCCATGTTTTTCTCTCTTTGACTGACTTCCCTCCCCTTTATTAGAACAAACTCACATGTGTTCCTTTTTATGGCTGCATTCCATACAGGCTCTGATTGTTCCTTAGCCATGTTTTGCGGAGGGTCATGGAGCTATTCTGCTCCATTTCAGTTTGGGCTTCCAGTCTGAGTGCTCGCAGCAGAGCTGCTTCTGGGTGAGCCCTCTGAGGTCTGTGAGCGCCGGGCTGCCCGCTCTTCTCCTGTGGCCCGCAGGGGGGCGCCAAAGCCCCCTCTGACCCGCGGGCGCAGGACGCTTTGCCTTTAGGCTCTGCCCCGTGAGCAGCTGGCGGGAGCTTTGTCTCCTCAGGACCATCAGGGCTCAGGCTTCTGGATAACAGGGCTGCATCCAGGCTGAGAGGAGCAGGGTTGCCTCAGTGCCCACCAGCAGGGAGGCGCTGCAAGAGCGAAAACATGAGGACGGAGTAGACGTTTCCTGTGTCCAGCTGAGGGCTGACTGGAGGTCCATCTCGGAGGACTCAGGGGGAAAGAGCTCCGTGTGCAAAGCGGTGGGTTTTTCAGTTAGATTTGCGTTAGATGATGTAGAGGATGAACACTGATGTTCTTCCGTGTAGGTGGCCGTTTTCCTGTCACTGTTTCTTGAGAAGACTGTCCTTTCCTCTTCGCTCGTTCCTGGTTTGATTTTCAGGAACTGACCATGTACATGTGGGGTTCGTTTCTGGGCTCTCTATTCTCTCCTGGAGTCCATGTGTCTGTGTTCCTGCCAGTTCCTCACTGTGGTGGTCACTACAGCTCCGTGATGTAGTTTGAAGAGGGATAGGAAGATGCCTCCAGCTGTGTTCCTCTTTCTCAGAGTCTTTTTGGCCGTTTAAGGTCCTGGTCAACAGTAGCAGTCTAATATGAGGAATATTTCTATTTCTGTGAAAAATGCCATTGAATGTTATTTTGTGATTGCAGTCCGTGTATTTGTTGATGACTTTGGTTGGAATGGACCTTTTAATTCCTCATTGTTCCAGTGCATGAGCGTGGAATAGTTTTCTGTGTATTTGTGTTTTCTTTGGTTTCTTTATCAGTGCTTTCTAGTTTTCTGACTACTGGTCTTTTATGTTCTTGATTAAGTTTGTTGCTAGATGTTTTATTTAAGTGGGAGTTTCTTAATTTTTTTTTCTGATTGTTATGAGTGTCTAGAAATGCAAGTGATTTTTGGACTGTAAATGGTAGTCTATTATATGATTGTAAATTGATCCCAAATGATTCAGCTTTACTGAAAGTAGTCTAACAACATTTTGTGAAGTGATGTGGAACGTTTTATCTGTAAGCATCTGTTTCTCCTGCAGTAGGTCATCCAGAGGACCCAAGACATGGTGGTTACTAAGAGACTTCCCACAGTACTTCTTCATTCCACGTGGACTCCTTCAAGGGCAGTGAGCATCGCAGCTTCCCTTGAACTTCGTCTGGGTAAGTCTTGGCCTGTATCAGAAAGCTTCCTGCCTGTCTACTCTAAATTTCTTTTGTGGTATTGACATGGTTGTTTTGAAACCTAGTATACTTTCCAGTCATTTAAAATGTACAGAAAATGCCTAGCAATGGGAACAAGTGCTAGCATTTGCCACATCATCTAAAAGACTCTATGTGTTTTATCAAAATGGGTACCTTCTGCAGAACCAGCACATAATCTCCAAAATCAGGAAATCATATGGTATCTACGTTATAATGTAATCCACCGCCCCACTTCCACTTTGCAATGTTCAAGTGTATGAATATATCTTTTGTTTCCATCTTCATCCTTTTTTCTTTATTTAGAGTGTTACTGAGATTTTCAGTTATTTGGACAAACTTGATGGATTGAAAGCAGACATGGTGAATAAGGGTTCTGGGTGGCCTTTTCTATGTGGATTTTTTTTTTCACTGAAGATGGTTTGAATATTTATTCGTGTTGTAACATGTATGAATCCTGCATTCTTTCTCCCCCCATAGTAATGAAAAATCAATACTATGCCATTTACCATTTAGATATTTGTAAGCATACAGTGTTGTAGCAGACAACCTTTTCTTGTTTGCCAAACCAGTTTAATAATGTGCACCTTGTGCGTGCTTTGGACAAACTCAGGAAACTGAGTCAGTGACTGAAATGGCCCAAGATATCACCTTAGATTCCATCTTCATCTGAAAACAAAACAGGCACTTCCTGGTGGTCCAGTGGCTGAGACTGGACACTCCCCAAAGAAGGAGGCCCAGGTTCATTCCTGATCCAAGAACTAGATCTCCCATGCCACACAGAGAATTTGCCATGCTGTAGCTAAATATCCTGGCTTTGCCTCCAATGAAGGTTGACCTGGCGCAGCCAAATGAAAACAGAAACAAATATTTAAAAAAAATACAACCAAAGGAAAGGAAGGGTATGGTGGCTGTGCAGATTTACGGCTTAGCTTTCCCTATCGATAGAAAAGAAAAAAGAGTTTCAAAAGACTGTGTCTCATCCTTCTATCTGGCATATAGAGAGGATTCCTTTGAAATGAGATTTCTCTGGTAAATGTGACTCACAGAAGAGCTGTCTTGAACTTGGGTTTCAGAGATGATCATGTGTCCTCTAAAAAAATAAAAGTTAATTGGGTCCAACTAATCCTCATGCTGAGGTGGTATATTTTGTGGTAGCATTTGCTCCCCTTCACTTTGCATGTATCCCCATTTGTTTACACTGTCATCTACTGAAGACATCCTGATATTTGAAAGTTTGTAGTGATTCAAGTCGAGCTGTTGTATATAATCATGCGATCTTTTTTGTCTGGACATGTTTTCAAAGCTGTTTAGTAAGTGCTGGACATGAAGGATTCAGGTCACAGGTGAGCCTTGTTTAGCTGTGGAAAAATCCAGCTATGTTTCTCTGTGGCTTGTGGGATCTTCTGGGTAAGGGATCGAACTAGAGTGTCTTGCATTGTCAGGCAGATTCTTTACCACTGAGCCACCGGAGAAGCTGTGCCCTACCCCTTTTCTTGAGTTGACTGGATCTAATAGGTGTGCAGTGCTACCTCACTGTTATTTTAGTTTGTCATTTCCTAATGCTATGTGGTTTTGAGTCTTTTTGATAGGCTTATTTACTATCTTTATATTTTTGTAGGCCAGGTGTTTAGGTGTATACATATTTTATGAGATTGTTCTAGATTTTTTGGTATATTTGGAGAACAATCCTTTATCAGATATCTATTTTATAAATATAGTTTCCTGTGGCTTGTGTTTAAGTTTTGTGAATAAGGTTTTTCACCGTTTCAATTTCTAATTTTTTAAAGTTGATGTTATATGTGTTTTCTATCCTTTTTTGGATAGCCTTTAGTGTGTTGTTGTTGTTGTTAAATTTTATAAGCAGAAGTGAGGTACCGTAGATACAGTTTTAAGCTAAGCTGAGGTGCCACAGATACAGTTTTGCCTTTTGTCTGTTGAGAAGTTTGAGTGAGTTTGGTGTACACTGTAAACATTATGTCTACATTCATTTGACTGGATATAGCTTCCAGTTATTTGTCTAATTGGTTTTGGAGATATGATGGGAAGTCAGTTTTTCCAAGGGAAACTGAGGTCCATGAAACATGAACTCTTTTCGATCGGTCGGAATCACTTTCTGCTATTTCTGACAGATTTGACTTGTTTGGATATCTCATATGAGCGGAATCACAGAACGTTTGTCTTTTTTGGTCTGGTTTATTTCACTTAATCTAATGACCATAAGGTTTGTCCACATTGTCGCATTGTCAGAATTACTGACTTTGAAGGGCCGAATCAGATTCCATTGTGTGTATACCACAGTTTGTTTATGGAATTGGCTGCCATGGACACTTCGATTGCTTCTGTTTGTTTGCCAGTGTGAATCATGCTGTTGTGAGTATGACGGAAGGAGTATCCATTTTTTTCAGCCCCCTTTCCCAATCCTTTTGGGTACATAGCATGAATTGGAATCGAACTATGTATTTCTTCCACGTGTTCGTTTTGGAGTCATTTGTGTAATGTCTTGCAGAGTGGCAGCACCATTTAATGTACTTTTTTGTATGGTGGAATACCGTTCAAGCTTCTGAATATACCTTGCGTTGCATATTCAGTCTCCCACCAACGGACACTTGAATGAGTTCTACTTTGAGCTATTGTGAATGTCACTATGAATATTTGTGTACCAGTTTTTGTTTGAATTATTAACAAATACATTACCATATATAAAAGAAGCCACAAGGACCTACTGTACAGTTTAGGAAACTATTAAATATCTTATGATGATGTATAATGCAAGAGAATCTCCAAAGGAATATATGAAAAGCACATAATAACCATGATATTTATTGTGGCAACACTATGAGTTATCATAGCACTACTCAACGTGTATTTATACATGTCACTAAAATATTTACATCTGTAAGGATATTATAAAAAATTATATAAAAATCAAGAATTCAAACAGAGAATAAATAAACTTCCTGTCATTGCTCGTCATCATTTATACACTCATACTACCTGTAACACTCATTGTATAAGTGCTGGACTAGCAATTGACATTCTTGTAAACCAAGAGATTGTGAAGGTGTAAGGA
>NW_017215433.1:0-13913 GCF_001704415.2 Capra hircus
TCGAGACGAGGACTGACTCCCCTGGGGAGACTCCAGAAGTACCCCAAAGATCCATGTCAGCACTGGAGAGGAATCCTCAGGTTCCGGCACCAAACTCCACACAAGGTCTTAAGCCCCGGAATCGTAGGGAGAGGAATCCCCAAGAGGCCACGAGCAACTCGCATGGGGACTGGCCTTTACTGAGGCCACAAGAGTGGGTCCCTGAGGTCCCCATCGTAAGTCGAGAGCACCTGCCGCAACTCGAGAAAATCCAGGAGGTTCTCCCCTCCAGGCGAGATGAGGCCCATTTCCGCTGAGGCGTCTGGAGGCTAATCACATCTAACATGTGGAACTTCCAAGATTCCTTCACACCCTTACTGCAACTCAAGAAGTTCCCCGACAAAACCAGTCTCCACTCGAGAGGAAGCACGAGAGTCCCGCCCACATCCAGCGGAGACCCGTTTCCGCCTCCTAGCTCGAGAGGAGGGATCCTTTCCCTGCGTGTTCGGGAAAGAATTCCCGGCGTTTCCGTCGCATCTCAAGAGGAGGCGCTCTCCACAGGAAAGGCGAGAGGAATTCCAGGGTCGTTCCACCATTCCCAGAGTCCCCCAGATGTCTCAGTCCATTCTAGGGAAAACTGTTTTCCCTGCACTGCCTCGACTTTCTAGCCGAGGATGGACTCACAACACGGTGGCACGTGGGACAGCACTGTGGGAAAGCCTCGAGGGAAAGCCTCGAGGGAAAGCCACAGATCCCTAGATCCACGCGAAAGGGAAGCGCGACACTGCTGCTACAGCTCGGGAGGAAAGCGCACATTGCATGGCCCAACTCGAGACGAGGACTGACTCCCCTGGGGAGACTCCAGAAGTACCCAAGATCCATGTCCGCACTGGAGAGGAAACCTCAGGCTCCAGCACTGACTCCACACAAGGTCTTAGGCCCCAGCATCGACGGGAGTGGAAACGCGAGAAGCCCCCGAGAGGCCCCCGAACAACTCGCATGGGGACTTGCCTTTCCTGAGGCCACCAGAGCGGGTCCCTGATGTCCCCGTTGTAAGTCGAGAGCACCTGGCGCAACTCGAGAAAATCCAGGAGGTTCTCCCCTCCAGGCGAGATGAGGCCCATTTCCGCTGAAGCGTCTCGCGGCTGATCACACCTAAACTCTGGAACTTCCAAAGGGTCCTTCACACCCTTGCTGCAAATCAAGAAGTTCCCCCGACATACCCGACTTCACTCGAGAGGAAGCAAGAGAGTCCCGCCCACATCCAGAGGAGCCCCGTTTCCGCCTTCTAGCTCGAGAGGAGGGAACCTTTCCCTGCGTGGTCGGGAAAGAATTCCCGGCCTTCCCGTCACATCTCAAGTGGAGGCGCTCTCCACAGGAGAGGCGAGAGGAACTCCAGGGTCGTGCCACATTCCCAGAGTCCCCCAAATGTCTCAGTCCATTCCAGGGAAACCTGTTTTCCCTGCACTGCCTCGACATTCAAGCCGAGGATCGACTCACACCACGGTGGCAGGTGCGACAGCCCTGTGGGAAAGCCTCGTGGGAAAGGCTCGTGGGAAAGCCTCGAGGGAAAGCCACAGATAAATTGATCCCCTCGAAGGGAAGCGTGAAACTTCTGTTACAGCTCGGGAGGAAAGCGCACGTGCATGCCCCCACTCGAGACGAGGTCTGACTGCACTGGGGAGAATCCAGAAGTACCCCAAGATCCATGTCAGCACTGGAGAGGAATCCTCAGGTTCCGGCACCGGCTCCACACAAGATCTTAGGCCCCAGCATCGACGGGAGAGGAATCCCGAGAGGCCCCCGAGCAACTCGCATGGGGACTGGCCTTTCCTGAGGCCACCAGAGCGGGTCCCTGAGGTCCCCGTCGTAAGTCGAGACCACCTGTCGCAACTCGAGAAAATCCAGGAGGTTCGCCCCTCCAGGCGAGATGAGGCCCTTTTCCCCTGAGGTGTCTCGAGGCTAATCACACCTAATCTCTGGAACTTCCAAAGGGTCCTCCACACCCTTGCTGGAACTCAAGAATTTCCCCGACATACCCGTCTCCACTCGAGAGGAAGCACGAGAGTCCCGCCCACATCCAGAGGAGCCCCGTTTCAGCCTCCTAGCTCGAGAGGAGGGATCCTTTCCTGCGTGGTCGGGAAAGTATTCCCGGCCTTCCCGTCGCATCTCAAGTGGAGGCGCTCTCCACAGGAAAGGCGAGAGGAACTCCAGGGTCGTGCCACATTCCCAGAGTCCCCCAGATGTCTCAGTCCATTCCAGGGAAACCTGTTTCCCTGCACTGCCTCGACTTTCAAGCCGAGGATCGACTCACACCACGGTGGCACGTGGGACAGCCCTGTGGGAAAGCCTCGTGGGAAATCCTCGTGGGAAAGCCTCGAGGGAAATCCCCTGATCCCTTGATCCACCCGAAGGGAAGCGTGACACTGCTGCTACAGCTCGGGAGGAAAGCACACGTGCATGCCCCCACTTGAGACGAAGACTGACTCCCCTGGGGAGACTCTAGAAGTACCCCAAGATCCATGTCAGCACTGGAGAGGAATCCTCAGGTTCCGGCACTGACTCCACACAAGGTCTTAGGCCCCAGCATCGACGGGAGTGGAAACCCGAGAAGCCCCCGAGAGGCCCCCGAACAGCTATCATGGGGACTGGCCTTTCCTGAGGCCACCAGAGCGGGTCCCTGAGGTCCCCGTCGTAATTCGAGGGCACCTGCGGCAACTCGAGAAAATCCAGGAGGTTCTCCCCTCCAGGCGAGATGAGGCCCATTTCCGCTGCGGCGTCTCGAGGCTAATCACACCTAAACTCTGGAACTTCCAAAGGGTCCTTCACACCCTTGCTGCAACTCAAGAATTTCCCCGACATACCCGACTCCACTCGAGAGGAAGCAAGAGAGTCCCGCCCACATCCAGAGGAGCCCCGTTTCCGCCTCCTAGCTCGAGAGGAGGGATCCTTTCCCTGCTTCGTCGGGAAAGAATTCCCGGCCTTCCCATGGCTTCTCAAGTGGAGGCGCTCTCCACAGGAAAGGCGAGAGGAACTCCAGGGTCCTGCCACATTCCCAGAGTCCCCCAGATGTCTCAGTCCATTCCAGGGAAACCTGTTTTCCCTGCACTGCCTCGACTTTCAAGCCGAGGATCGACTCACACCACGGTGGCAGGTGTGACAGCCCTGTGGGAAAGCCTCGTGGGAAAGCCTCGTGGGAAAGCCTCGAGGGAAAGCCACAGATACCTTGATCCACTCGAAGGGAAGCGTGACACTGCTGCTACAGCTCGGGAGGAAAGCGCACGTGCATGCCCCCACTCGAGACGAGGACTGACTCCCCTGGGGAGACTCCAGAAGTACCTCAAGATCCATCTCAGCACTGGAGAGGAATCCTCAGGTTCCGGCACTGGCTCCACACAAGATTTTAGGGCCCGGCATTGACGTGAGAGGAATCCCGCGAGGCCCCGGAGGAACTCGCATGGGGACTGGCCTTTCCTTACGCAACCACTGCGGGTCCCTGAGGTCCCCGTCTTAAGACGAGAGAACCTGTCGCAACTCGAGAAAATCCAGGAGGTTCTCCCCTCCAGGCGAGGTGAGGCTCCTTTCTGCTGAGGCGTCTCGAGGCTAATCGCACCTACCCTCTGGAACTTCCAAAGGGTCCTTCACACCCTTCCTGCAACTCAAGAAGTTCCCGGATATACCTGTCTCCACTCGAGAGGAAGCACGAGCGTCCCGCCCACATCCAGAGGAGCCCCGTTACCGCCTCCTAGCACGAGAGGTGGGATCTTTTCCATGCAGGGTCGAGAAAGAATTCCCGGCGTTCCCGTTGCATCTCAAGAGGAGGCGTTCTCCACCTGAAAGGCGAGAGGGACTCAAGGGTCGTGCCACCATTCCCAGAGTCCCCAAAGATGTCTCAGTCCATTCCAGGGAAACCTGTTTTCCCGTTTACTGCCTCGACTTTCAAGCCGAGGATCGAATCACAACACCGTGGCACGTGGGACAGCCCTGTGGGAAAGCCTCTTGGGAAAGATTTCTGGGAAAGCCTCGAGGGAAAGCCACAGATGCCTTGATCCACGGGAAGGGAATTGTGACACTGCTGATACAGCTCGGAGGAAAGCACACGTGCATGCCCCCACTCGAGACGAGGACTGACTCCCCTGGGGCGATTCCAGAAGTACCCCAAGATCCATGTCAGCACTGGAGAGGAATCCTCAGGTTCCGGCACTGACACCGCACAAGGTCTTAGGCCTGGGAATCGATGGGAGAGGAATCCCGAAAGGCCCCCAAGCAACTCGCATGGGGATTGGACTTTCCTGAGGCCACCAGAGCTGGTCCCTGAGGACCCCGTCGTAAGTCGAGAGTGCTTGCCGCAACTCGAGAAAATCCAGGAGGTTCTCCCTTCCAGGCGAGATGAGGCCAACTTCTGCTGAGACGTCTCGAGGCTAATCACACCTAACCTCTGGAAGTTACAAAGGGTCCTTCACACTCTTTCTGCAACTCAAGAAGTTCCCCGACATACCCGTTTCCACTCGAGAGGAAGCACGAGTGTCCCGCCCACATCCAGAGGAGCCCCGTTTCATCCTCATAGCTCGACAGGAGGGATCCTTTCCCTGCGTGGTCGGGAAAGAATTCCCGGCGTTCCCGTCACATCTCAAGAGGGGGCACTCTCCACAGGAAAGGCGAGAGGAACTCCAGGGTCGTGCCACCATTCCCAGATCCCCCAGATGTCTCAGTCCATTCCACGGAAGAATGTTTTCCCGGCACTGCCTCAACTTTCAAGACGAGGATCGACTGACACCACGGTGGCATGTGGGACATCACTGTGGGAAAGCCTCGTGGGAAAGCCTGTGGGAAAGCGTCTTGGGAAATCCTCGTGGAAAGCCTCGAGGGAAAGCCACTGATCCTAGGATACACGGGAAGGGAAGCGTGACACTGCTGCTACAGCTCGGGAGGAAAGTACACGTGCATGCCCCCACTCGAGACGAGGACTGACTCCCCTGGGGAGACTCCAGAAGGACCCCAAGATCCATGTCTGCACTGGAGAGGAATCCTCAGGTTCCGGCACCGACTCCACACAAGGCCTTAGGCCCTGGCATCGACGAGAGAGGAATCCCGAGAGGCACCCGAGCAACTCGCATGGGGACTGGCCTTTCCTGAGGCCATTAGAGCGGGTCCCTGGGGTCCCCGTCTTAAGTCGAGAGCACCTGCCGCAACTCCAGAAAATCCAGGAGGTTCTCCCCTCTAGGCGAGATGAGGCACATTTCATTTGAGGCGTCTCGAGGCTATTCACACCTAACCTCTGGAACTTCCAAAGGGTCCTTCACACCCTTGCTGCAACTCAAGAACTTCCCCCACATACCCATCTCCACTCGAGAGGAAGCAGGAGAGTTCTGCCCACATCCACAGGAGCCCCGTTTCCGCCTCCTAGCTCGAGAGGAGGGATCCTTTCCCTGCGTGGTTGGGAAAGAATTCCCGGCGTTCCCGTCGCAACTCAAGAGAAGGCGCTCTCCACAGGAAAGGCGAGAGGAACTCCAGGGTCCTGCCACATTCCCAGAGTCCCCCGGATGTCTCCGTCCATTCCAGGGAAACCTGTTTTCCCTGCTCTTCCTCGACTTTCAAACCGAGGATCGACTCACACCACGGTGGCACGGGGGACAGTCTTTTGGGAAATCCTCGTGGGAAAGCCTTGTGGGAAAGCCTCGAGGGAAAGCCACAGATCCCTTGATCCACGCGAATAGAAGTGTGACATTGCTGCTACAGCTCGGGAGAAAAGCGCTCGTGCATGCCCCCACTCGAGACGAGGACTGACTCCCCTGGGGTGACTCCAGAAGTACCCCAAGATCCATGTCAGCACTGGAGAGGAATCCTCAGGTTCCGGCACCGAATCCACACAAGGTCTGAGGCCCCCGCATCGACGGGAGAGGAATCCCGAGAGGCCCCGAGCAACTCGAATGGGGACTGGCCTTTCCTGAGGCCCCCAGAGCGGGTCTCTGAGATCCCCGTCGTAAGTCGAGAGCACCTGCCCTAACTCGAGAAAATCCAGGAGGTTCTCCCCTCCAGGCGAGATGAGGCCCATTTCCGCTGAGGCGTCTCGAGGCTAATCACACCTAAACTCTGGAACCTCCAAAGGGTCCTTCACACCCTTACTGCAACTCAAGAAGTTCCCCGAATACCCGTCTCCACTCGAGAGGAAACACGAAAGTCCGCACACATCCAGAGGAGCCGTGTTTCCGCCTCCTAGCTCGAGAGGAGGGATCCTTTCCCTGCGTGGTCGGGAAAGAATTCCCGGGGTTTCTGTCGCATCTCAAGAGGAAGGGCTCTCCACAGGAAAGGCGAGAGGAACTCCAGGGTCGTGCCACCATTCCCAGAGTCCCCCAGAATTCTCAGTCCATTCCAGGGAAACCTGTTTTCCCTGCACCGCCTCGACTTTCAAGCCGAGGACCGACTCACACCACGGTGGCATGAGGGACAGCCCTGTGGGAAAGCCTCGTGGGAAACCCTCGTTGGAAAGCCTCGAGTGATAACCACAGATCCCTTGAACCATGCGAAGGGAAGCGTGACACTGCTGCTACAGCTCGGGAGGAAAGCGCAGGTGCATGCCCCCACTTGAGCCGAGGTCTGACGCCCCTGGGGAGACTCCAGAAGTCCCCGAAGATCCATGTCGGCACTGGAGAGGAATCCTCAGGTTCCGGCACTGACTCCACACAAGGTCTTAGGCCCCGGCATCGACGGTAGAGGAATCCCGAGAAGCCCAAGAGCAACTTGCATGGGAACTGGCCTTTCATGAGGCCACCAGAGCGGGTCTCGGAGGTCCAAGTCGTAAGTCGAGAGCTCCAGCTGCAACTCGAGAAAATCCAGGAGGTTCTCCTCTCCAGGCGAGATGAGGCCCATTTCTGCTGAGGCGTGTCGAGGCTAATCACACCTAACCTCTGGAGCATCCAAAGGTCCTTCACACCCTTGCTGCAACTCAAGAAGTTCCCTGACATACCCGTCTCCACTCGAGAGGAAGCAAGAGAGTCCCGCCCACATCCAGAGGAGCCCCGTTTCCGCCTCCTAGCTCGAGAGGAGGGATCCTTTCCCTGCGTGGTCGGGAAAGAATTCCCGGCCTTCCCGTCGCATCTCAAGTGGAGGCGCTCTCCACAGGAAAGGCGAGAGGAAGTCCAGGGTCGTGCCACCATCCCCAGAGTCCCCCAGATGTCTCAGTCCATTCCAGGGAAACCTGTTATCCCTGCACTGCCTCGACTTTCAATCGAGGATCGACTCACATCACGGTGGCACGTGGGACAGCCCTGTGGGAAAGCCTCGTGGGAAATCCTCGTGGGAAAGCCTCGAGGGAAAGCCCCTGATCCCTTGATCCACGCGAAGGGAAGCGTGACACTGCTGCTACGGCTCGGGAGGAAAGCGCACGTACATGCCCCCACTCGAGACGAGGTCTGACTGCACTGGGGAGAATCCAGAAGTACCCCAAGATCCATGTCAGCACTGGAGAGGAATCCTCAGGTTCCGGCACCGGCTCCACACAAGATCTTAGACCCCAGCATCGACGGGAGAGGAATCCCGAGAGGCCCCCGAGCAACTCGCATGGGGACTGGCCTTTCCTGAGGCCACCAGAGCGGGTCCCTGAGGTCCCCGTCGTAAGTCGAGACCACCTGTCGCAACTCGAGAAAATCCAGGAGGTTCGCCCCTCCAGGCGAGATGAGGCCCTTTTCCCCTGAGGTGTCTCGAGGCTAATCACACCTAATCTCTGGAACTTCCAAAGGGTCCTCCACACCCTTGCTGGAACTCAAGAATTTCCCCGACATACCCGTCTCCACTCGAGAGGAAGCACGAGAGTCCCGCCCACATCCAGAGGAGCCCCGTTTCCGCCTCCTAGCTCGAGAGGAGGGATCCTTTCCTGCGTGGTCGGGAAAGTATTCCCGGCCTTCCCGTCGCATCTCAAGTGGAGGCGCTCTCCACAGGAAAGGCGAGAGGAACTCCAGGGTCGTGCCACATTCCCAGAGTCCCCCAGATGTCTCAGTCCATTCCAGGGAAACCTGTTTCCCTGCACTGCTTCGACTTTCAAGCCGAGGATCGACTCACACCACGGTGGCACGTGGGACAGCCCTGTGGGAAAGCCTCGTGGGAAATCCTCGTGGGAAAGCCTCGAGGGAAAGCCCCCTGATCCCTTGATCCACCCGAAGGGAAGCGTGACACTGCTGCTACAGCTCGGGAGGAAAGCACACGTGCATGCCCCCACTTGAGACGAAGACTGACTCCCCTGGGGAGACTCTAAGAAGTACCCCAAGATCCATGTCAGCACTGGAGAGGAATCCTCAGGTTCCGGCACTGACTCCACACAAGGTCTTA
The DNA here is from genome assembly GCF_001704415.2 of Capra hircus. Taxonomy (NCBI): domain Eukaryota; kingdom Metazoa; phylum Chordata; class Mammalia; order Artiodactyla; family Bovidae; genus Capra; species Capra hircus. The sequence goes on from NW_017215433.1 coordinate 8,305, forward strand.
GGCCCCAGCATCGACGGGAGTGGAAACCCGAGAAGCCCCGAGTGGCCCCCGAAGAGCTAGCATGGGGACTGGCCTTTCCTAAGGCCACCAGAGCGGGTCCCTGAGGTCCCCGTCGTAAGTCGAGCGCACCTGCCGCAACTCGAGAAAATCCAGGAGGTTCTCCCCTCCAGGCGAGATGAGGCCCATTTCCGCTAAGGCGTCTCGAGGCTATTCACACCTAACCTCTGGAACTTCCAAAGGTCCTTCACACCCTTGCTGCAACTCAAGAACTTCCCCGACATACCCATCTCCACTCGAGAGGAAGCAGGAGAGTTCTGCCCACATCCAGAGGAGCCCCCGTTTCCGCCTCCTAGCTCGAGAGGAGGGGATCCTTTCCCTGCGTGGTTGGGAAAGAATTCCCGGCGTTCCCTGTCACAGCTCAAGAGGAGGCGCTCTCCACAGGAAAAGGCGAGAGGAACTCCAGAGTCCTGCCATATTCCCAGAGTCCCTCGGATGTCTCCGTCCATTCCAGGGAAACCTGTTTTTCCCTGCACTGCCTCGACTTTCAAGCCGAGGATCGAACTCACACCACGTGGCACGTCGGACAACCCTGTGGTGAAGCCTCGAGGAAAAGCCACAGATCCTTGATCCACGCGAAGGGAAGCGCGACACTGCTGCTACAGCTCGGAAGGAAACGCACGTTCATGCCCCACTCGAGACGAGGCCTGACTCCCCTGGGGACTCCAGAAGAACTCCAAGAAGTTTCCTCAAGATCCATCTCAAGCACTGGAGAGGAATCCTCAGGTTCGGCCGGCACTGTCCACCAAAGATTTTTAGGGCGGCGCGGCATTGACACGTTTTGACGAGGAATGCCCGCGAGGCCGCACGGAGGTAACTCGCATGGACTCGGCGCTTTCGCTTAACGCAACATCGCGGTGGTTCCCTGAGGTTACCCTGTCATAAGAACAGAGGCAACTGTGGCGCAACCTCGAGAACAATCCAGGAGGCTTCTCCCCTCGCTGGCGAGGTGAGGCTCTTTCTGCTGAGGCGTCTCGAGGCTAATCGCACACCTACCCCTCTGGAACTTCCCAAGGCGTCCTTCACAACCCGTTCACTCGCAACTCAAGAAGTTCCCGGATATCCTGTCTTCCACTCGAGAGGGAAGCTACGCAGGCGTCCCGCACAGCATCCAGAGGAGCCCCGTTATCCGCCTCCTCAGCACGAGAGGGGGATCTTTTCCATTCAGGTCGAGAAAGATTATTCCCGGCGTTCCTGTTGCATCTCAAGAGGAAGGCGTTCTCCACCTGAAAGGCGAGAGGGACTCCAGGTCGTGCACCATTCCCAAGAGTCCCCAAGAATTGTCTCAGTCCATTCAGGGAAACCTGTTTTCGTTTAAATGCGGCTCGACTTTCAAGCCGAGGATCGAATCACAACACCGTGGCACGTGGGACACCGCTGTGGGAGAAAGCCTGCTTGGGAAAGACCTTTCTGGAAAGCTCGAGGGAAAGCCACAGATGCCTTTGATCCACGGGAAGGGAACTTGTGACACTGCTGATACAGCTCGGAGGAAAGCAAGTGGCATGCCCCCACTCGAGAGCGAGGACTGACTCCCTGGGGCGATCCAGAAGTACCGCCAAGAATCCATGTCAGCACTGGAGAGGAATCCTCGTCAGGTTCCGGCACTGACACGTCACAAAGGTCTTAGGCCTGGGACATCGAGGAGAGGAATCGCCGAAAGGCCGCCCAAGCAACTCGCATGGGGATTGGACTTTCCTGAGGCGCACCAGAGCTGGTCCGTGAGGACCCAGTCGTTAAGTCGAGAGTGCTTGCCGGCAACTCGAGAAAATCCAGGAGGTTTCCTTCCAGGCGAGATGAGGCCAACTTCTGCTGAGACGTCTCGAGGCTAATCACACCTAACGCTCTTGGAAGTTCACAAAGGGTCCTTCACACTCTTTCTGGGCAACTCAAAGAAGTTTCCCCGAACATACCCGTCTCGCACTCGAGAGGAGAGCACGAGAGTCTCGCCACAATCCAGAGGAGCCCGTTCCTCCTCCGTAGTCTGCGAGAGGTTAGGGATCATCTTGCCTGGCGGGTCGGAAAGAATTCCTGCGTTCCCAGTGCATGTCTGCAAGAGGGAGGCGCTCTCCAGCACAGAAAGCGAAAGGGATCTCAGGGTCGTGCCACCCATTCCCGAGAGTCCCCCAGATGTCTCAAGTCCATTCCAGGGAACGCTGTTTTCTCTGCACTGGCTCGACTATTCAAGCGAGGAATATCGAGCTGAATCGCACGGTGCAGCGTGGGAGCAGGCCCTGTGGGAAAGCATGCGTGGGAAATCTCGTGGGAAAGCCTGCAGGGGAAAGCCGTGGAGCCACATGAAGTCCCTTGATCCACGCGAAGGGACTAGTGACATGCTGGCGCCTAGTACAGCTACCAGGGGAGGTAAGCGCACGTCGGACATTGCCCCACTGCGAGACGAGGTCTTGACTCGCACTCGGGCAGACTCGAGAAGTAGCCCTCAAGATCCATGTCAGCACTGGGAGAGGAATCGCTCAGTTCCGGCACCGCTCCCAACAAGATCTTAGACCCCGAGCATGCGACGGGAGAGGAATCCGAGAGGCCCCCGAGCGTAAACTCGCGAGTGGGTGACTAGGCCATTTTCGTGTAGGCCACAGAGCGGGTCCCTGTGTCCGCCGTCGTACAGTCCAGAACGACACACTGCGCAACTGAGAAAATCTCAGGAGTGTTCCGTCTGCCTGCCAGGCGAGATGAGGCCTTTTGCTGAGGCTGTCTCCGGCTAATCTACACCTGAAGGCTCTGACTAATTCGCAAATAGGGCCTGTCCACACCGCTTTGCTGCTAACATCAAGATCGTTCCGGGCGACATACCGCTTCTCAGCTCGAGAGGAAGGCACGAGAGTCTCCGCCCGCCAATCCAGGATGAGCCTCCGTTGTTCCTGGCCAGCCTGCGCTAGAGAGGGCATCCTTTCCCTGCGTGTTGGAAGAATTCGGGGTATTGCCCGCTGACTGAAAGTGCTGTGCGACTCAAGGCGAGGCGCTGTCCCACAGGAAAGGCGAGAGGGAATCTGCATGGGCGTCGGTCCACATCATTCCCCAGAGTTCCGCCTCCAGGAATTGTTTCCGGTGCCTCATTTACCGGCAAGGTAAAGGCTTCGCCCACGGTGTTGCTTACGTTAGCCCGGCATAGCTGCGTGTATGCACCAGACGCGGTGGGAGACGTGTGGAACTGATGGGAAAGTCGTGGGAAATCTCGTTGGAAAGCTGCAGAGGAAAGCCGCTGAGTCCCTTGATGCACGCGGCGATCAAGGGACAGGCGTGACACTGGGACTGCTGAGCTCGGAGATGAGGCAAGCACACGGCAATCGCCCCTCGATGAGAGACTGACTGAGGCCCCGTGGGGAGACTCTCAGAAGTAGCCCCGGCAAGATCATAGTCAAGACTGGAGAGGAATCTCAGGCTTCCTGGCACTTGCTTCCACACAAGGGTCTTAGGCCTGCGGCCATCTAACTGACGGCAGTGGAAGACTTCCCGACGAGAGCCCGGCCGAGTCACGTCGCAAGACAGCGGGACGTGGCCCTTTCCTAAGGCCACTCCGAGAGGCGGGTCCCTGAGGTCCCCGTCGTAATCGAGAACGCACTGCGAAAAAAAAACAACTCTGGAGAAAATGCATGAGAGGTTCCCCCTCCAGGGCGGCGTGAAGCGCTAGTTTCCGCTGTAAGCCGTAGTCGAGGCTATTCACAACCTACGCTTCGGAACTATAAAGGTATTCAAACCCTTGCTGAGACGTCAAGAATTCCGCCCACATACCCTACTGCCACTTCGAGAGGGAAGCACGAGAGATCTCCCCGACATCCAGAGGAGGCCTTGTTGTCGCGCTCCTGAGCTCGGAGAGGAGGGAGTCCTTTGCCCAGCGTTGTTGGATAAGAATTGCGGGGTTCCTGTCACATGCTCAAGAGGAGGACGCTCTCCTAGGACTAGGAAAGGCAACGGAGAACTCCCAGGGTCTGCAGATTGCCGAGGAGTCCTGCCCGATGTTCGTGCATTCAGGGAACAGCCTGTTTCTCCGGTCAGTGCGCGTCCGACTTTGCATAGCCGAGGATCGACTCTACATACGGCAGCGGTGGCAGTGCGACACCCTGTTGGGGAATGCCTTCGGGAAAGCCTACAGTGCTGAGTCCAAGCAAGGGAAAGACCGACACTGCGGCTATCCACGCTGGAAGGGAAACACTGCGCACGCTTCGAGAAGGACAGTGCTCCCCCACTCGAGACGAGGACTGATGCCCTGGGGGATCTCCAGATAATACCCCCGAGATCCATGTCAGCCTGGCAGAGGAATCCTCAGGTTCGCCACCTGACCCACACAAGGTCTTCAGCCGTCATCGCAGTGACTCGGAGTGAGGAATCATGAAGAGGCCCCTAGCATCGCAAGGGGACTGCCTTTTGCCTTGAGGCCACCAGAGCGGGTTCCGCTGAAGTCCGCGTCGTAAGCCGAGAGCCGCCTGCCACCAACTCGAGAAAATACCGGAGGTTCTCCGCTTCCAGGCGGATGAGGCCCATTTTCGGCTGAGGTGTGCCTCGAGGCTAATCAACATTCTAACATTGGAACTTCAAAGGTGTGCCTTCACACACCTTACTGCCCAACTTCAAGAAGTTCCCGACATACCGTCTCACTCGAAGAGGAAGCACGAGAGTCCCGCCCACATCCAGAGGAGACCGTTTTCCGCTGGCCTAGTCTAGAGGAGGGATCCTTTCCCTGCGTGGTGCGGGAAAAAAGGAATTCCCGGCGTTCCCGATGTCGCATCTCAAGAGGAGGCGGCTTCTGCAGGCAAGGAAGGCGAGAGGCACTCTGGGTCGTGGCCCACTATTCCCAGAGTCCCCCACGATGTCTTCGTGTCCATTCCAGGGAAACCTGTTTTCCCTGCACTGAGGCTCGAACTTTGCAGCCGAGGTCGACTCACACCAGCGGTGGACGTGGGACTGGCAATGTGGGAAAGCCTCCTGGGAAAGCCTGAGGGACAGCCTCTGATCCTGTCATCCACGCGAAGGGAAGCGCGGACACTAACTGGGCCACAGTTCGGAGGAAAGCGCACAGTTCATGCCCCACTCGAGACGAGACCTGAGGACTTCCCTGGGGAGCTCCAGAAGTACCCGCAGATGCCAATGTCAGCCCTGGAGAGGAATCCTCAGGTTCGCGCACCGACTCCACACAATGTCTGAAAGGCCCCGGCTTGCGATGGGAGACGGAATCCCGAGAGGCCCCCGAGCAAGCTCGAAATGGGGAACTGGCCTTTTCCTGAGGCCACCAGAGCAGGGGTCTCTTGAAGTCCACATCGTAAAGTCGAGAGGCACATGCCGCAACTCGAGAAAAATCCATGAGGTTCTCTCCTCCAGGCGAGATGAGTCCATTTGCCTGCTGAGGCGGCTCGAAGGCTAATCAACACACCTAACCTCTGGATACTTCTAAGGGTCCTTCAGCACCCTTGCTGGCAACTCAAGTAAGTTCGCGCGACATACCCGTCTCCACTCGAGGGGAGCACGAGAAAGCCCGCCCAACCCATCCAGAGGAGGCGCGGTTCCGCCTCTAGGTCGAGAGGAGGGATCCTTTCCCTGCG
>NW_017215434.1:0-13913 GCF_001704415.2 Capra hircus
CTCCAGGGAAAATTGTCCCTGAAAAATGACCTCCAAGAAGCGCTTTTCCAGCAGGCTGGGATGCAGAGTTCACAGGATGCGGGGAAAGTGATCGTCCTTCAGGGAAAAGAGGCAGCCACCCAGTGTGTGTTTGCAAGCCTGTATTTGGAAGAAACTGGTTAGCTTCTTCAAGGGAGACCTCCAGGTCTGCTCAGAGGACCGAAATTCCAGAGGCAGCACCATGCATCTCCCCTGTCCTTTCTGAGCCTTGGAAAGACATTCCTAGCTTATAGCGGTATTGCTCATGAAGAAGCAGGATGCAGGAATGTGTCAGACATGACTGGGTGCCTTCCTGGGTTCAGCTCCGTGAGGGGCCTTTCCACTCAAATTAGGTCCCATGCCTCCTTGGGGAGGAAGTGGGGCCCGCTTGCCTCCAAATTGCCAAAGGCTGGAACAAAGCTAGTTCTATCAGAGGTAAGAAAAGAGCAATTGGATGGATGTGGAAGCTGTTGCTGGGCCGCACTGCTTCAGGCCCCCCACCCCTCTGCCCCCGAGAGAAACAGGCGCCCTGTGGCCCCTAGGTCCTGGATGCAGTTTCACACATAGAATGTGTCCCCATAGGAGCCAAGAATTTTCCTGACAGACCTAGGCTCACTAGAGCTCTCCTACAGAGCAAAGGGGATGGGACAGATGTGTGGCTGTGGCTCTGCCTTTCCCTGGGAGTGTGGAGCCGCTCCCTATGGCCCCGGGCTCCAGGGGAAATTGCCCCTGAATAATGACCTCCAAGAAGCGCTTTTCCAACTGGCTGAGACGTGGAGTTCTCAGGATGCAGGGAAAGCGAGTGTCCTTCGGGGAAGCAAAGGCAGTCACCTGTTATCATAACTTACTAGAATAGTAGGTACCTTCTCCGGTTGGGCAGAGGCCTTCCCTACCTGATCTGAAAAAGAAAACGAAGTAGCTCGCTGATTTGAGAAATAATTCCCAGACTTGGGTTTCCAACCAGTATAGAATCCGACAATGGCCCTGTCTTTGCAGCCGCGTTAATTAACAGGTATGTGAAGCTCTAAATATCAGTGGAAATTACATACAGCATATAGGCCCCAGTGTTCTGGAATGGTGGAAAGAAACAACCAACTCTTGAAGAGACACTTTCAAAATGGATCATAGAGACTGACTGTACATGGATGGGCTTGCTTCCGGCAGACTTACTCATATTACGGGTAACTGCACGTTCCCATAGTTGTTGTCCTTATGAAATTTTCTATGGGAGACCCCCTCCCACAGTGAGGCAGGTGTTAGCAGATTTGCCACAAGTAAGGGGGTGGGATTTCACAGCAGATGGAACAATTAAGGTAAGGTAATAAATCAGGTAACTAAGTTTGTATAAAAAAGAATATCATCCCCCTTGAGGAACAGATTCATGAATTTGTGGCTCAGTGATCAGGTGTGGCTCAATGACTGGAAACACAATTCCTTGGCCTGAACATCGGAAAGGTCCTTATACTGTTGTTTTAGCCACAATTCTGAAAGAGATGGGAATACCAGACCACCTAACCTGCCTCTTGAGAAATCTGGATGAAGGTCAGGAAGCAACAGTTAGAGTAGGACATGGAACAACAGACTGGTTCCAAAAAGGAAAAGGAGTATGCAAAGGCTGTATATTGTCACCCTGTTTATTTAACTTATATGCAGAGTACATCATGAAAAGTGCTGGGATGGAAGATACATGAGCTGGAATCAAGATTGCGGTAGAAATATCAATAAACTTAGATATGCAGATGACACCACCATTATGGCTGAATGTGAAGAGGAACGGGTATGTCGGGGGAACTTCTTGAGCTGCAGCAAGGGTGTGAAGGACCCTTTGGAAGTTCCAGAGGTTAGGTGTGGTTAGTCTCGAGATGCCTCAGCGGAAATGGGCCTCATGTCGCCTGGAATGGAGAGGCTCCTGGATAGTCCCGAGTTTCAGCAGGTGCTCTCGAGTTACGATGGGGACTTCAGGGACCCGCTCTGGCGGCCGCAGGAAAGGCCAGTCATCATGCGTGTTGCTAGGGGCCTCTCGTGATTCCTCTCCCGTCGATGCCGGGGGCCTAAGACCTTGTGTGGAGTCGGGGCCGGAAGCTGAGGATTCCTCTCCAGTGCTGACATCGGATTTTGTGGTACTTCTCGAGTCTCCACAAGGGAGTCAGGCCTCGTCTCGAGTGGGGGCATGAGCGTGCCCTTTCCTCCCATGCTGTAGCAGCAGTGTCACGCTTCCCATGCCTGGACCAAGGGATCTGTGGCTTTCCCTCGAGTCTTTCCCACTAGGCTTTCCCACAGGGCTGTCCCACGTGTGACGGTGGTGTGAGTTGATCCTCGGCATGAAGGCCAAGGCAATGCAGGGAAAACAGGTTCCTGTGGAATGGACTGAGACATCTGGGTGAGTCTCGGAATGGTGGCACGACCCTGCAGTTCCTCTCCCCTTACCTTTGGAGAGCGCCTCCTCTTGAGATGCGATGGGAATGCCGGGAATTCTTTCCCGAACAATCAGGGAAAGGATCGCTCATCTCGAGCTACGAGCCGGAAACGGAGCTCCTCTGGATGTGTGCGGGACACACGTGCTTCCTCTTGAGTGGAGACGGGTATGTCGGGGAACTTCTTGAGTTGCAGCATGACTGTGAAAGACTCTTTGGAAGTTCCAGAGGTTAGGTGTTATTAGCCTCGAGACGCCTCAGCGGAAATGGGCCTCATCTCGCCTGGAGGGGAGAACTTCCTGGATTTTCTCGAGTGTGGCAGGTGCTCTAGAATTACGACGGGGACCTCAGGAACCCTCTCCCGGTGTCCTGAGGAAAGGCCAGGCTCCATGCGAGTTGTTCGATGGCCTCTCGGGATTCCTCTCCCGTTGATGCCGGGGTCTGAGACCTTGTACGGAGTCAGTGCCGGAACCTGAGGATTCCTCTCCAGTGCTGACATGGATCTTGGGGTACTACTGGAGTCTCCCGAGGGAAGTCAGTCCTCGTCTCGACTGGGGGCATGCACGTGCGCTTTCCTCCCGAGCTGTAGCAGCAGTGTCACGCTTCCCTTCGCGTGAATCCCCAGTGAATCAAGGGATCTGTGGCTTTCCCTCGAGGCTTTCCCAGAGGGCTGTCCCACGTACCACCATGGTGTGAGTTGATCCCCAGCTTGAAAGTCGAGGGAGTGCAGGGAAAACAGGATTTCCTGGAATTGACTGAGACATCTGGGGGACTCTGGGAATGGTGGCATGACAGGGAGTTCCTCTCGCCTTTCCTGTGGAGAGTGACTCCCAAGAATTCTTTCGCTATCACGCTGGGAAAGGATCCCTCCTCTCGAGCTATGAGTCGGAAACGGGGCTCCTCTGGATGTGGGCGGGACTCTCGTGCCTCCTCTCGAGTGGAGACGGGTATGTCGTGGAACTTCTTGAGTTGCAGAAAGGGTGTGAAGGACCCTTTGGAAATTCCAGAGCTTAGGTGTGATTAGCCTCGAGACGCCCCAGCGAATATGGGCCCATCTCTCCTGGAAGGGACAACCACCTGGATTTTCTCAAGTTGCGGCAGGTGCTCTCGACCTATGACGGGGACCTCAGGGAACCGCTCTGTTGGCCTGAGGAAATGCCAGTCCCCATGCGAGTTGCACGGTGGCCTCTCAGGTTTCCTCTCCCGTCGATGCCTGGGCCTAAGACCTTGTTTGGAGTCGGTGCCAGAACCAGAGGATTCCTCTCCAGTGCTGACATGGATCTTGGGTACTTCTGAAGTCTCCCCAGGGGAGTCAGTCCTCGTCTCGAGTGGGGGCATGCACGTGCGCTTTCCTCCCGAGCTGTAGCAGCAGTGTCACGCTTCTTGGCGATTGGATCATGGTATCAGTGGCTTTCCCTGAAGGCTTTCCCTCGAGGCTTTTCCAAGAGGCTTTCCCACAGGGCTGTCCCACGTGCCACCGTGGTGTGAGTCGATCCTCGGCTTGAAAGTCGAGGCAGTGCAGGGAAAACAAGTTTCCCTGGAATGGACTGAGACATCTGAGGTAATCTGGGAATGGTGGCACGACCCTGGAGTTCCTCTCGCCTTTTCTGTGGAGAGCGCCTACTCTTGAGATGCGACGGGAATGCCGGAAATTCTTTCCCGACCACGCAGGGAAAGGATCCCTTCTTTCGAGCTATGAGGTGGAAACGGGGCTCCTCCTCATGTGGGAGGGACTCTCGTGCTTCCTCTCGAGTGGAGACGGGCAGGTTGGGGAACTTCTTGAGTTGCAGCAAGGGTGAGAAGGACCCTTTGGCAGTTCTAGAGGTTAGGTGTGATTAGCCCCGAGATGCCTCAATGGAAATGGGCCTCATCTCGCCTGGAGGGGAGAAACTCCTGGATATTCTAGAGTTGCTGCAGGTGCTCTCGACTTACGATGGGGACCTCAGGGACCCGCTCTGGTGGCCTCAGGAAATTCCAGTCCCCATGCGAGTTGCTCGGGGCACTCTCCGGATTCCTCTCCCGTCGATGCCGGGGCCTCAGACCTTACGTAGAGTCGGTGCTGTAACCTGAGGATTCCTCTCCAGTGCTGACATGGATCTTGGTGTACTGCTGGAGTCTCCCCAGGGGAGTCAGTCCTCGTATCGGTTGAGGGCATTCACGTGCGCTTTCCTCCCCAGCTGTAGCAGCAGTGTCGCGCTTCCCTTCGCGTGGATCAAGGGATCTGCGGCTTTCCCTCGAGGCTTTCCCACAAGGCTTTCCCACGAGGCTTTGCCACAGGGCTGTCCCACATGCCACAGAGGTGTGAGTCGATCCTCGGCTTGAAAGTCGAGTCAGAGCGGGGAAACAGGTTTCCCTGGAATGGACTGAGACATCTGGGGGACTCGGAGAATGGTGGCATGTCCCTGGAGTTCCTCTCGCCTTTCCTGTGAAGAGCGCCTCCTCTTGAGATGGGACGGGAACGCCGGGAATTCTTTCCCGACCTCCCAGGGAAAGGATCCCTCCTCTCGAGCTATGAGGCGGAAACGGGGCTCCTCTGGATGTGGGCGGAACTATCGTGCTTCCTCTCGAGTGGAGACGGGTATGTCGGGGAACTTCTTGATTTGCAGCAAGGGTGTGAAGGACCCTTTGGAAGTTCCAGAGTTTAAGTGTGCTTAGCCTTGAGATGTGTCAGCGGAAATAGGCTTCATTTTGCCTGGAGGGGAGAACATCCTTGATTTTCTCGAGTTGTGGCAGGTGCTCTCGACTTACGACGGGGACCGCAGGGACCCGCTCTGGTGGCCTCAGGAAAGGCCAGTCAAGATCCAAGACAGCACTGGAGAGGGAGAGACATCACGAGAGGCTCCCGAGCAACTCGCATGGTGACTGGCCTTTCCTGAGGCCACCAAAGCGGGTCCCTGAGGTCCCCGTCGTAAGTTGAGAGCACCTGGCGCAACTCGAGAAAATCCAGGAGGTTCTCCCCTCCAGGCGAGATGAGACCCATTTGCGCTGTGGCATCTCGAGGCTAATCACACCTAACCTCTGGAACTTCCAAAGGGCCCTTCACACCCTTGCTGCAATTCAAGAAGTTCCCCGACATACCCGTTTCCACTCGAAAGGAAGCACGAGAGTCCCGCCCACATCCAGAGGAGCCCCGTTTCCCCCTGCTAGCTCGAGAGAAGTGATCCTTTCCCTGAGTGGTCGGGAAAGAATTCCCGGCGTTCCCGTCGCATGCCAAGTGGATGCGCTCTCCACAAGAAAGGCGAGAGGAACTCCAGGGTCGTGTCACCATTCCCAGAGACCCCAGATGTCTCAGTCCATTCCAGGGATACCTGTATTCCCTGCACTGCCTCGACTTTCAAGCCGAGGATCGACTCACACCACGGTGGCACGTGGGACAGCCCTGTGGGAAAGCCTCGTGGGAAAGCCTCGTGGGAAAGCCTCAAGGGAAATCCACAAATCCTTTGATCCACGCGAAGGGAAGCGTGACACTGCTGCTACAGCTCGGGAGGAACGAGCACGTGCATGCCCCCACTCGAGACGAGGACTGACTCCCCTGGGGAGACTCCAGAAGTACCCCAAGATCCATGTCAGCTCTGGAGAGGAATCCTCAGGTTCCGGCACCGACTCCACACAAGGTCTTAGGCCCCGGCATCGACGGGAGAGGAATCCCGAGTGGCCCCCGAGCAACTTGCATGGGGACTGGCCTTTCCTGAGGCCACCAGAGCGGGTCCCTGAGGTCCCCGTCGTTAGTCGAGAGCCCCTGCCGTCACTCGAGAAAATCCAGGAGGTTCTCCCCTCCAAGCGAGATGAGGCCCATTTCCGCTGAGGCGTCTCGAGAGTAATCACACCTAACCTCTTGAACTTCCAAAGGGTCCTTCACACCCTTGCTGCAACTCAAGAAGTTCCCCGACATTCCCGTCTCCACTCGAGATGAAGCACGAGAGTCTCGCCCACATCCAGAGGAGCCCCGTTTCCGCCTCCTAGCTCGAGAGGAGGGATCCTTTCCCTGCGTGGTCGGCAAAGATTTCCCGGCGTTCCCATCTCATCTCAAGAGGAGGCGCGCTCCTCAGGAAAGGCGAGAGGAACTCCAGGGTCGTGCCACCATTCCCAGAGTCCCCCAGATGTCTCAGTCCAATCCAGAGAAACCTGTTTTCCCTGCACTGCCTCGACATTCAAGCTGAGGATCGACTCACACCACGGAGGCATGTGGGACAGCCCTGTGGAAAAGCCTCGCGGGATAGCCTAGTGGGAAAGCCTCGAGGGAAAGCCACAGATCCCTTGATCCACGCGAAGGGAAGCTTGACACTGCTTCTACAGCTCGGGAGGAAAGCGCACGTGCATGCCCCCACTCGAGACGAGGACTGACTCCCCTGGGGAGACTCCAGAAGTACCCCAAGATCCATGTCAGCACTGGAGAGGAATCCTCAGGTTCCGGCACCGACACCACACATGGTCTTGTGCCCCGTCATCGATGGGAGAATATCCGGAGACACCCCGAGCAACTCGCATGGGGACTGGACTTTCCTGAGGCCACCAGACCGGGTCCCTGAGGTCCCCGTCATAACTCGAAAGCACCTGCCGAAACTCGAGAGAATCCAGGAGGTTCTTCCGTCCAGGCGAGATAATGCTCATTTCCTTTGAGGCATCTCGAGGCTAATCACACCGAACCCATGGAACTTGCAGAGGGTCCTTCACACCCTTGCTGCACCTCAAGAAGTTCCCCGACATACTCGTCTGCACTCGAGAGAAAGCACGAGAATCCCGTCCACATCCAGAGGAGCCCCTTTTCCGCCTCATAGCTCGAAAGGAGGGATCCTTTCCCTGCGTGGTCGGGACAGAATTCCCGGCGTTCCCGTCGCATCTCAAGAGGAGGCCGCTCTCCACAAGAAAGGCGAGAGGAATTCCAGGGTCGTGTCACCATTCCCAGAGTCCCCCAGATATCTCCGTCCATTCCAGGGAAACCTGTTTTCCCTGCATTGCCTCGACTTTCAAGCCGAGGATCGACTCACACAACGGTGGCACGTGGGACAGACCAGTGGTAAAGCCTCGTGGGAAAGCCTCGAGGGAAGGCTTCGAGGGAAAGCCACAGATCCCTTGATCCACGCGAAGGGAATCGTGACACTCCCGCTACAGCTCGGGAGGAAATGGCACCTGCATGCCCCCAATGGAGACGAGTACTTTACTCCCCTGGGGAGACTCCAGAAGTACCCCAAGATCCATGTCAGCACGGGAGAGGAATCTTAAGGTTCCGGCACCGACTCCACACAAGGTCTTAGGCCCCGCCATCGACGGGAGAGGAATACTGAGAGGCCCACCAGCAACTCGCATGGGGACTGGCCTTTCCTGAGGCCCCAGAGCGGGTCTCTGAGGTCCACAACCTAAGTCGAGAGCACTTGCCGCAACTCGAGAAAATCCAGGAGGTTCTCCTCTCCAGGAGAGATGAGGCCCATTTCCACTGAGGCGTCTCAAGGCTAATCACACCTAACCTCTGGAACTTCCAAAGGGTCCTTCACACCCTTGCTGCAACTCAGGAAGTTCCCCTACATACCCGTCTCCACTCGAGAGAAGCACGAATGTCCCGCCACATCCAGAGGAGCCCCGTTTCCGCCTCCTAGCTTGAGAGGAGCGATCCTTTCCCTGTGTGGTCGGGAAAGAATTCCCTGCGTTCCCGTCGAATCTCAAGAGGAGGCACTCTCCACGGGAAAGGCGAGAGGAACTCCAGGGTCATGCCACCATTCCCAGAGTCCCCCAGATGTCTAAGTCCATTCCAGGGAAAACTGTTTTCCCTGCACTGTTTCGACATTCAAGCAGAGGATCGACTCACACCATGGTGCCCCGTGGGACAGCCCTGTGCGAAAGCCTCCTGGGAAAGCCTCGTGGGAAAGCCTCGAGGGAAAGCCACAGATCCCTTGATCCACGCGAAGGGAAGCCTTAATATGCTGCTACAGCTCGAGAGTAAAGCGCACTTGTATGCCCCACTCGAGACGAGGACTGACTCCACTGAGGAGAGTCCAGAAGTTCCCCAAGATCCATTTCAGCACTGGAGAGGAATCCTCAGGTTCCGGAACCGAATCCACACAAGATCTTAGGCCGCGGTATCGACGGGAGAGGAATCCCGAGAGGCCCGCGAGCAACTCGCATGGGGACTGGCCTATCCTGAGGCCACCAGAGCGGTTCCCTGAGGTCCCCATCGTAAGTCGGAGAGCGGCCTGCCACAACGCGAGAAAATCCAGGAGGTTCTCCCCTCCAGGCGAGATGAGGCCCATTTCTGCTGAGGCTTCTCGGGTCCAATCACACCTAACCTCTGGATCCTCCAAAGGGTCCTTCACACCCTTACTGCAACTCAAGAAGTTCCCCGACATACCCGTCTCCACTCGAGAGGAAGCACGAGAGTTCCACCCACATCCACAGGAGCCCCGTTTCTGCCTCCTGGCTCGAAAGGAGGATCCTTTCCCTGCTTATTGGGGAAAGAATTCCCCGCGTTCCCGTCGCATCTCAAGAGGAGGCGCTCTCCACAGGAAAGGCGAGAGGAACACCAGGATCCTGCCACCATTCCCAGAGTCCGGCAGATGTCTCAGTCCATTCCAGGGAAACCTGTTTTCCCTGCACTGCCTCGACTTTCAAGCCGAGGATCGACTCACACCACGGTGGCACGTGGGACAGCCCTGTGGGAAAGCCTCGTGGGAAAGCCTGGTGGGAAAGCCTCGAGGGAAAGCCACAGATCCCTTGATCCACGCGAATGGAAGCGCGACACTGCTGCTACAGCTCGGGAGGAAAGCGCACGTGCATGCCCCCACTCGAGACGAGGACTGACTCCACTGGGGAGACTCCAGAAGTACCCCAAGATCCATGTCAGCACTGGAGAGGAATCCTCAGGTTCCGGCACCAACTCCACACAAGGTCTTAGGCCCCGGCATCGACGGGAGAGGAATCCCGAGAGGCCCCCGAGCAACTCGCAAGGGGACTAGCCTTTCCTGAGGTCACCAGAGAATGTCCCTGAGGTCCCCGTCGTACGTCGAGAGCACCTGCCGCACCTCGAGAAAATCCAGGAGGTTCTCCCCTCCAGGCGAGATGAGGCCCATTTCCGCTGAGGCGTCTTGAGGCTAATCACGTCTAAGATCTGGAACTTCCAAAGGGTCCTTCACACCGTTGCTGCAACTCAAGAAGTTCCCCGACATACCCGTCTCCACTCGAGAGGAAGCACGAGAGTCCCAGCCACATCCAGAAGAGCCCCGTTTCTGCCTCCTAGCTCGAGAGGAGGTATCCTTTCCCTGCGTGGTCGGGAAAGAATTCCCGCGCCATTCCCGTCGCAATTCAAGAGTAGTCGCTTCTCCACAAGAAAGGCGAGAGGAACTCCAGGGTCGTGCCACCATTCCCAGCGTCCCCCAGATGTCTCAGTCCATTCCAGGGAATCCTGTTTTCCCTGCACTGCGTCGAGTTTCAAGCCGAGGATAGACTCACACCACGGTGGCACGTGGGACAGCCCTGTGGGAAAGCCTCGTGGGAAAGCCTCCTCGGAAAGACGGAATGGAAAGCCACAGATCCCTTGATCCATGGGAAGGGAAGCGCGACACTGCTGCTACAGCTCGGGAGGAAAGCGCACGTGCATGCCCCCACTAGAGACCTGGACTGACTCCGCTGGGGAGACTCCCCGAAGTACCCAAGTTCCATGTCAGCACTGCAGAGTAATCCTCAGGCTCCGGGACCGACTCCACACGAGGTCTTAGGCCCCGGCATCAACGGGAGAGGAATCCCGAGAGGCCCCCGAGCAACTCGCATGGGGACTGTCCTTTCCTGAGGCCAGCAGAGCGGGTCTCTGAGGTCCCAGTCGGAAGTCGAGAGCACCTGCCCGCAACCCGAGAAAATCCAGGAGGTTCTCCCCTCCAGGCGAAATGAGGCCCATTTGCTCTGAGGCGTCTTGAGGCCAATCACATCTAACCTATGGAACTTACAAAGGGTTCTTCACACCCTTGCTGCAACTCAAGAAGTTCCCCGACATACCCGTCTCCACTCGCGGAGGAATCACGAGAGTCCCGCCCACATCCAGAGGAGCCCCATTTCCGCCTCCTAGCTCGAGAGGAGGGATCCTTTCCCTGTGTGTTTGGGAAAGAATTCCCCGCGTTCCCGTCGCATGTCAAGTGGAGGCGCTGTCCACAGGAAAGTCGAGAGGAACTACAGGGTCGTGCCACCATTCCCAGAGTACCCCAGATGTCTCAGTCCATTCCAGGGAAACCTGTTTTCCCTGCACTGCCTCAACTTTCAAGCCGAGGATCGACTCACACCACGGTGGCACGTGGGACAGCCCTGTGGGAAAGCCTCGTGGGAAAGCCACAGATCCCTTGATATACGCGAAGGGAAGCGTGAGACTGCTGCTACAGCTCGGGAGGAAAGCGCACGTGCATGCCCCCACTCGAGAGGAGGACTGACTCCTCTGGGGAGACTCCAGAAGTACCCCAAGATCTATGTCAGCACTGGAGAGGAATCCTCAGGTTCCGGCACCGACTCCACACAAGATCTTAGGCCCCGGCATCAACGGGAGAGGAATCCCGAGAGGCCCCCGAGCAACTTGCATGGGGACTGGCCTTTCCTGAGGCCACCAGAGCGGGTCCCTGAGGTCCCCGTCGTAAGTCGAAAGCACCTGCCGCAACTCGAGAAAATCCAGGAGGTTCTCCCCTCCAGGCGAGATGAGGCCCATTTCCGCTGAGGCGTCTCGAGGCTAATCACACCTAACCTCTGGAACTTCCAAAGGGTGATTCACACCCTTGCTGGCAACTCAAGAAGTTCCCCGACATACCCGTCTCCGCTCGAGAGGAAGCACGAGAGTCCCGCCCACATCCAGAGGAGCCCCGTTTCCGCCTCCTAGCTCGAGAGGAGGAGATCCTTTCCCTGCGTGGTCGGGAAAGAATTCCCGGCGTTCCCGACGCATCTCAAGAGGAGGCGCTCTCCACAGGAAAGGCAAGAGGAACTCGAGGGTCGTGCCACCATTCCCAGAGTTCGCCAGAAAATTCCTTGTCGGGAATTTTATTGGCCTTCCGCGTAAACCTAGCTATTCAGCCTTTTTCCTCCAGTTAATCTTCTTACTACCCTATAAGTTCTTAATCTCATCTTACATTAATAAATACACAAGACTTTCCACGTCAACGCCGTCCATCCATCGAATTCCCTGGATCCAGCGGGGCTGGACCCCGGCACACTGAGATATCTGGAGGACTCTTGGAATGATGGCACGACACTGGAGTTTCTCTCGCCTTTCCTGTGGGAGAGCGCCTCCTCTTGAGATGCGACGGGAACACAGGGAATTCTTTCCGGAACATACAGGGAAAGGATACCTGACCGCGAGGTACGAGCAGAAACGGGGCTCCTCTGGATGTGGGTGGGACTCTCGTGCTTCCTCTCGAGTGGAGTCCAGGTATGTGGGGAACTTCTTGAGTTGTAGCAAGGGTGTGAAGGACCCTTTGGAAGTTCCAGGGGTTAGGTGTGATTAGCCCTCGAGACGCCTGAGCGGAAATGGGCCTCATCTCGCCTGGAGGGGAGAACCTCCTGGATTTCCTCGAGTTTCGGCAGGTGCTCTTGACTTACGACGGGGACCTCAGGGACCCGCTCTGGTGGCCTCAGGAAAGGCCAGTCCCCATGCGAGTTGCTCGGGGCCTCTCGGGATTCCTCTCCCTTCGACGCCGGGCCTAAGACCTTGTGTGGAGTCGGTGCCGGAACCTGAGGATTCCTCTCCAGTGCTGACATGCATCTTACGGTACTTCTGGAGTCTCCCCAGGGGAGTCAGTCCTCGTCTCGAGTGGGGGCATGCACACGTTCGCTTTCCTCCCGAGCTGTAGCAGAACTGTCACGCTTCCCTTCCCTTGGATCAAGGGATCTGTGGCTTTCCCTAGAGGCTTTCCCAGGAGGCTTTCCCACGAGGCTTTCCCACAGGGCTGTCCCACGTGCCACCGTGGTGTGAGTCGATCCTCGGCTTGAAAGTCGAAGCAGTGCAGGGAAAACAGGTTTCCCTGGAATGGACTGAGACATCTGGGGGACTCTGGGAATGGTGGCACGACCCTGGAGTTCCTCTCGCCTTTCCTGTGGAGAGCGCCTCTCTTGAGATGAGACAGGAACGCCGGGAGTTCTTTCCTGACCATGCAGGGAAAGGATCCCTCCTCTCGAGCTAGGAGGCGGAAACGGGGCTCCTCTGGATGTGGGCGGGACTCTCGTTCTTCCTCTCGAGTGGAGAGAGGTATGTAGGGGATCTTCTTGAGTTGCAGCAAGGGTGTGAAGGACCCTTTGGAAGTTCCAGAGGTTAGGTGTGATTAGACTCGAGACGTCTCAGCGGAAATGGGCCTCATCTCGACTGCAGGGGAGAACCTCCTGGGTTTTCTCGAGTTTCAGCAGGTGCTCTCCAGTTACGACCGGGACTTATGTAACCGCGCTCTGGTCCGCTCAGGTAATGCCAGTCGACTTGCGAGTTGCTAAGGGGCCTCTCGGATTCCTCTCCGGTCGATGACGGGGCCTAAGACCTTTTTTGGAATCGGTGCCCGAACCTGAGGTTTCCTCTCCAGTGCTGAAATGGATCTTGGGGTACTACTGGAGTCTCCACAGGGGAGTCATCTTCGTCTCCAATGGGGGCATGCACGTGCGCTTTTCTCCCGAGCATTAGGAGCAGAGTCAATTTTCCCGTTGGGTTGATCAAAGGGTTTCTTGTTTTCCCTCGAGGCTTTCCCACGTGGCTTTCCCACGAGGCTTTCCCACAGGGCTGTCCCACGTGCCACCATCGTGTGAGTCGGTCCTCCGCGTGAACGTCGAGGCAGTGCAGGGTAAACAAGTTCCTCTGGAAAGGACTGAGTCATCTGGGGGACTCTTGGAATGGTGGAACGACCCTGGAGTTCCTCTCACCTTTCTTGTGGAGCGTGCCTCCTCTTGAGATGCGACAGGTACGACAGGAATTCTTTCCCGGCAATCAGGGAAAGCATCCCTCACATTGAGCTAGGAGGGGGAATTGGGGCTCCTCTGGATGTGGGTGGTACCCTGGTGATTCCTATGTAGTGGCGACGGGTCTCTCCTGGATCTTCTTGAGTTGCAACAAGGGTGTGAAGGACCCTTTGGAAGTTCCAGAGGTTAGGTGTGATTAGCCTCGAGACGTCTCAGTGGAAATGGGCCTCATCTCGCCTGAAGGGGAGAATCTCCTTCATTTTCTCGAGTTGTGGCAGGTGCTCTCGACTTACGACGGGGACCTCAGGGACCGTTCTGTTGGCCTTAGGAAGACCAGTCCCCATGCGAGTTGCTAGAGGGCCCTCGGGATTCCTCACCGGTAGATGCCGGGCCCAAGACCTTCGGTGGAGTGGGGGCCAGAACCTGAGTATTCCTCTCCAGTGCTGACATGTTTTTGGGATACTTCTGAAGTCTCCCAAGGGGAATCAGTCCTCGTCTCGAGTGGGGCATGTGCATGCTCTTTCCTCCCGAGCTGTAGCAGCAGTGTCATGCTTCCCGTCGCGTGGATCAATGGATCTGTGCTTT
>NW_017215435.1:0-13912 GCF_001704415.2 Capra hircus
GGTACGTCTGGAGTCTCCCCAGGGGAGTCAGTCCTCGTCTCGAGTGGGGCATGTACATGCGCTTTCCTCCCAGCTGTAGCAGCAGTGTCACGCTTCCTTCGCGTGAACAAGGGGTCTGGGGCATTCCCTCGAGGCTTTTCCCAAAAGGCTTTCCCCTGAGGCTTTCCCACAGGGCTGTCCACGTGCCACCGTGTTGTGAGTCGATCCTCGGCTTGAAAGTCGAGGCAGTGCAGGGAAAACTGGTTTCCCTGGAATGGACTGAGACATCTGGGGGACTCTGGGAATGGTGGCACGCCCCTGGAGTTCCTCTCGCCTTTCCTGTGGAGAGCGCCTCCTCTTGAGATGCGACGGGAACGCCGGGAATTCTTTCCCGACCACGCAGGTAAAGGATCCCTCCTCTCGAGCTAGGAGCCCGAAACGGGGCTCCTCTGGATGTGGGCGGGACTCTCGTGCTTCCTCTTGAGTGGAGACGGGTATGTCGCGGAACTTCTTGAGTTTCAGCAAGGGTGTGAAGGTTCCTTTGGAAGTTCCAGAGTTTAGGTGTGATAGCCTCTAGTCGCCTCAGCGGAAATGGGCCTCATCTCGCTTGGAACGGAGAACCTCCTGGATTTTCTCGAGTTGCGGCTGGTGCTCTCGACTTACGACGGGGACCTCTGGGAACCGCTGTGGTGGCCTCAGGAAAGGGCAGTCCCCATGCGAGTTGCTCGGGGCCTCTCGGGATTCGTCTCCCGATGTCAGGGCCTCAGACCTTGTGTGGAGTCGGTGCCGGTATCTGAGGATTCCTCTCCAGTGCTGACATGGATCTTGGGGTACTTCTGGAGTCTCCCCAGGGGAGTCAGTCCTGGTTCGAGTGGGGCATGCACGTGGGGTTTTTCCTCCCGAGCTGTAGCAGCAGTGTCACGCTTCCCTTCGCCTGGATCATGGATCTGTGGCTTTCCCTCGAAGTTTTTCTCAGGATACTTTCCCACGAGCTTTCCCACAGGGCTGTCCCACATGCCACCGTGGTGTGAGTCGATACTCAGCTTGAAAGTCGAGGCAGTGCAGGGAAAACAGGTTTCTGTGGAATGGAATGAGACATCTGGAGGAGTGTGGAACGGTGGCACGAACCTGGAGTTCCTCTCCCGTTTCAAGTTGAGAGCGCCTCCTCTTGAGATGCGACGGGAACTCCGGGAATTACTTTCCCGGACCACGCAGGGAAAGGATCCCTCCTCTAGAGCTATGAGGAAGAAACGGGGCTCCTCTGTATGTGGGCGGACTCTCGTCCTTCTTCTCGAGTGGAGTCGGGTATGACGGGGAACTTCTTGAGTTGCAGCCAAGGGTGTGAAGGACCCTTGGGAAGTTCCAGAGGTTAGGTGTGATTAGCGTCGAGACGCCTCAGGGAAATGGGCCTCATCTCGCCTGGAGGGGAGAACCTCCTGGATTTTCAAGAGTTGTGGCCGGTGCTCTCGACTTACCATGGGACTTCAGGGACCCGCTCTGGTGGCCTCTGGAAAGGCCAGTCCCCATGCAGTTGCTCGGGGCCTCTCGGGATTCTTCTCAGCGGGCGATGCCGGGGCCTAAGACCTTGTGTGGAGTCGGTGCCGGAACCTGAGGATTCCTCTCCTGTGCTGACATGGATCTTGGGGTACTGCTGGAGTCTTCCCAGGGGAGTCACTTCTCGTCTCGAGTGGGGGCATGCACGTGCGCTTTCCTCCCGAGCTGTAGCATCATTGTCACGCTTCCCATCGCGTGGATCAAGGGATCAGGGGCTTTCCCTCGAGGCTTTCCGAGGAGGCTTGCCCACAGGGCTGTGCCAGTTCCACCGTGGTGTGAGTCGATCTTGGCTTGAAAGTCGACGCAGTGCAGGGAAAACAGGTTTCCCTGGAATGGACGGAGACATCTGGGGGACTCTGGGAATGGTGGCACGACCCTGGAGTTCCTCTCGCCTTTCCTGTGGAGAGCGCCTCCTCTTGAGATGCGACGGGAACGCTGGGAATTCTTTCTCGACCCCGCAGGGAAAGGATCCCTCCTCTCGAGCTAGGAGGCGGAAACGGGGCTCCTCTGGATGTAGGCGGGACTCTCGTGCTTCCTCTCGAGTGGAGACGGGTATGTCGGGGAACATCTTGAGTTGCAACAAGGGTGTGAAGGACCCTTTGTAAGTTCCAGAGGTTTGGTGTGATTAGCCTCGAGACGCCTCAGCGGAAATGGGCCTCATCTTGACCTGAGGGGAGAACATCCTGGAAGTTGTCGAGTTGTGGCAGGTGCTCTCGACTTACGACGGGGACCTCAGGGACCCGCTCTGGTGGCCCCAGGAAAGGCCAGTCCCCATGCGAGTTGCTCGGGGCCTCTCGGGATTCCTCTCCCGTCGATGCCGGGGCCGAAGATCTTGTGTGGAGTGGATGCCAGTACCTGAGGATTCCTCTCCAGTGCTAACGTGGATCTTGGGGTACTTCTGGAGTCTCCCCTGGGGAGTCCAGTCCTCATCTCGAGTGGGGGCATGCACGTGGGTTTTCCTTCCGTGCTGTAGTAGCAGTGTCATGCTTCCCTTCGCGTGGATCAAGGGATCTGTGGCTTTCCCTCGAGGCTTTCCCACGAGGCTTTCCCACAGGGCTGCCCCACGTGCCACTGTGGTGTGAGTCGATCCTAGGCTTGAAAGTCGAGCAGTGCAGGGAAAACAGGTTACCTGGAATGGACGGAGACATCTGGGGGACTCTGGTAATGTGGCACGAACCTGGAGTTCCTCTCGCTTTTCCTCTGGAGAGCGCCTCCTCTTGAGATGCGACGGGAACGCCGCGAATTCATTCCCGACCACGCAGGGAAAGGATCAAACCTCTCGAGCTAGGAGGCGGAAACGTGGCTCCTCTTGATGTGGGCGGGACTTTCCTGCTTCCTCTCGAGTGGAGACGGGTATGTCGGGGAACTACTTGAGTTGCTGCAAGGGTGTGAAGGACCCTTTGGAAGTTCCAGAGGTTACGTGTGATTTGCCTGGAGACGCCTCAGCGGAAATGGGCCTCATCTCGCCTGGAGGGGAGAACCTCCTGGATTTTTTCGAGTTGCGGCAGGAGCTCTCGACTTACGATGGGGACCTCAGGGATCCGCTCTGGTGGCCTCAGGAAAGGCCAGTCCCCATGCGAGTTGCTCGGCGGCCCTCTCTGGATTCCTCTTTCCGTCGATGGCTGGGGCCTAAGACCTTCTGTGGAGTCAGTGCGGGAACCTGAGGATTCCTCTCCAGTGCTGACATGGATCTTGGGGTACTTCTGGAGTCCCCCCAGGGGAGTCAGTCCTCATCTCGAGTAGGGGGCATGCACGGTGCGCTTTCCTTTCCGAGCTGTAGCAGCAGTGTCGCGCTTCCCTTCCGGTGGATCAAGGGATCTGTGTCTTTCCCTCGAGGCTTTCCCACGAGGCTTTCCCACAGGGCTGTCCCACGTGCCACGGTGGTGTGAGTTGATCCTCGGCTTGAAAGTCGATGCAGTTCAGGGAAAACAGGTTTCCCTGGAATGGACTGAGATATTCAGGGGACTCTGGGAATGGTGGCACGACCCTGGGAGTTCCTCTCGCCTTTCCTGTGGAGAGCGCCTCCTCTTGAGATGCAACGGGAACGCAGGGAAAAATTCTTTCCCGACCACGCAGGGAAAGGATCCCTCCTCTGGAGCTAGGAGGCGGAAACGGGGCTCCTCTGGATGTGGGCGGGACTCTCGTGCTTCCTCTCGAGTGGAGACGGCTATGTCGGAGAACTTCTTGAGTTGCAGCAAGGGTGTGAAGGACCCTTTGGAAGTACCAGAGGTAGGTGTGATTAGACTCGAGACGCCTCAGTGGAAATGGGCCTCATCTCTCCTGGAGGGGAGAACCTCCTGTATTTTCTCGAATTGCGACAGGTGCTCTCGGACTTATGAGGGGGACCTCAGGGACACGCTCTGGTGGCCTCAGGAAAGGCCAGTCCCCATGCGAGTTGCTCAGGGCCCTCTTGCGATTCCTCTCCCGTCGATGCCGGGGCCAAAGACCTTGTGTGGATTCGGTGCCGGAAACTCTGGATTCCTCTCGAGTGCTGACATGGATCGTGGCGTACTTCTGGAGTTTCCCCAGGGGAGTCAGTCCTCGTCTCGTATGGGGGCATGCACGTGCCCATTCCTCCCAAGCTGTAGCAGCAGTGTCTCGCTTCCCCTTCGCGTGGATCAAGACATCTGTGGCTTTCCCTGGAGTCTTTCCCATGAGGCTTTCCCACAAGGCTATTCCACTTGCCACCATGGTGTGAGTCGATCCTCGGCGTGAAAGTCGAACCAATGCAGGGAAAACAGGAACCTCCTTCCCCACAGTAGGGGATACACTGTCCCCTTGGGCGGGTATCTCCAGGGCACTCGCGCTGGGGGGTTGCCCGCGGAGGTGCGGGCCTCAGGCTCCACGTGAGAAAAGCCCCAAATGGCATTAGCTGCCAGTCCAGACGCTGGCCCCTCAGGTCTCTGGCCGGAGCCTTGGGCTCCAGGCAACTCAAAGCCCTCGGGGTGGCACTCTGGGACTGCTGTAGGGAAAGGTTGCCAAGAGCCCACGGAGGAGTTGGGGAGGGGCATGGGGAAACGGAGGCGAGGACAGCGAGGGATCTAGGTGGAGGCGCTGGAGAGAGCGTCTGGTGTCCCGGAATGCCTCGGAGGAGCCAGCGGGGGACAGTCGAGGACCAGGGACCTGTGGAATGTGAAAAGGCGGGAAATCTCAGAGCAAGGCAGGCTGGGAAAGGGGGCGTTGGTGGCCAATTCAAAGGGACCTAGGGGCGTTTCCTGGGCGGTGAGTTCCCTTGGCACTGCTGAGGGCCCCTGATTGATCCACTCGGGGTTGAACCCACCCCCCGCTGCGAGGGAGGGCCACAAACCAAAGCCCCCGAACTGCCCGCCCACCCCAACGGGGATCTTGGCGGTCCAGGGCACAGCCGTGCCCGGGAAAAGCCCACTCGCTCCACGGGACTCCGTCCAGGGTCTCTGCTTGGAAAGAGGCCAGGGGCGGCCCCCTCCATCTACCCACCCAAACCCTATTGACGTCAATGGTGGCGGAGACGCCTCCCGTTCTCCAGAGTCCTGAGCTGCTGGGTCCCCGCCCACTCGGCCAGCAGTCTGCAGCGTGCCCGTGTGCCTCTCCCACCATGGCTTCGTCCGGCTCCTCCAGCACCTCAAGCAGTACGTTTGCCCTCGGTCCCTGTGGTCGGATCACATCTCAGGGGATTTGCGGGTGGCCTGGGCAAGGGCTCTCGGCCAATGTGTTGACCCCCCTCCCACCCGAGAACGGCTGGGACCCATCGGCCAGGCCCGGGGTTCCGAGGCGTCAGGTGTGCCCAAATTCGGAGGGCGTGGCATCGTTCGTTCATCTTGCTCCTTTGGCACACACACGGCTTCTCCGTTCTCTTTTCTGGGAAGACAGTGTTGTTTCAGGGGGCGTGCTGCGGGGGGCGGGGACCGGGGTTGGGGGGTGGTGGGAGCGGGTGCTTTGCTGGGATGAGGCCCTTTATCCTCACATCTTCATGTGGGAATGGGAGTCGGGGAGCTCTGTGGCCTTGCTGCCTTCAGTGGCTTCCTCTGCACAGGGGCCTAGTGGCTTCTGCCTTTTGTCAGGCGTTACGGGGTTTGGGCGTCGTTTTGGTGGCCTTGGCCTTTGCCTTGGCCTGGGCCTTGGCCTTGCCCTTGGCGTTGCCGTTGCCCCTTGCCTTGGTCTTGGGCTTGGCCTTGCCCTGCCCTTGAACTTGAACTTGACCTTGACCTTGACCTTGAACTTGGGCTTGACCTTGACCTTGACCTTGACCCTTGGACTTGACCCTGAACTTGACCTTGACCTTGAAGTTGACCTTGAACTTGAACTTAAACTTCACCTTGATCTTGAGCTTGAACTTGAACTTGAACTTGACCTTGAACTTGACCTTGACCTTGAACTTGAACTTGAACTTGACCTTGAACTTGAACTTGACCTTGACCTTGACCAACAACGGGAGACCCCGAGATTTGCTCATAGCACCGGAGGTCCAGAAGCAGGGCCCTGTATCTCCCCTTCCCTTTGTGATCATTGCAAAGACATTCCTAGCTGATAGCGGGAGTTCCCCTGAAGAAGCAAGCAGTGGGAGTGTGTTTGACACGACTGTGTGCCTTCCTGACCTCAGCTCCACAAGGGGCCTTTCCTCTCGAAGTAGGCCCCATGTCCCCTTGGGGAGGGTGTCATGCCTCTTTTCTCCTCACTGCCAAAGGGTGGAGCCAAGCTCGCTCTGTCAGAGGTACAAAAACAGCAATTGAATGGATTTTCAAGCTCTTGCTAGGCTGCACCCTTTCAGGGCCCACTTTACTGAAACAGGTGCTCTGTGGCCCCTGGTTGGGTATGCAGGTTCACAAACAGGGTGAGATCCTGTCCAAGCCAAGAATTTTCCTGAAAAGACCTAGGCTCACTAGAGCTCTCCTCCAGAGCAAAGGGGATAGAGGAGATGTATGGAGGAGTCTTTGCCTTTCCCTGTGAGTGTGGGGCTCCTCCCTACGGCCCCAAGCTCAGGGATAACTGCCTCTAAGAAAGGAATGGCAAGAAGCGCTATTCTTGGAAGTTGGGACAGGGAGTTCGCAGCATGTGGGGAAAGAAAGACTTCTTCGGGGAAGAAGAGGCCACCACCGGGGGTGTGTTTGCAAGCCTCTATTTGGAAGGAACAGGTTTGCTTATACAACTCAAGACCTCCAGATCTGCTCAGAGGACTGAAGTTCCAGAGACAGGGCCATGTATCTCCCCTTCCCTTTGAGATCCTTGCAAAGACATTCCTAGCAGATCGTGGGAGTGCCCATGAAGAAGCAAGCAGCGGGAGTGTGCTTGACATCACTGGCTGCCTACCTGGGCTCAGCTCCTCAAGGGGCCTTTCTCTCCTGGTAGGCCCTATGTCCCCTTTGGGAGAGGGTGGTGCCCTCTTCCCTCCACACTGCCAAAGGGTGGAGGTGGAGCAAACTCGTTCTCTCCGAGGTAAAAAAAAAAAGACAAATTGGATGGATTTTTAAGCTCCAAAAATCCTGCACCCCTCCAGGACCCACTCGAGCAAAACAGGTGCCTGTGGCCCCTAGGTCGGGTATGCAGGTTCACACACTGGGTGGGATCCCGTCAAAGCCAGGAATTTTCCTGACAGACCTAGGCTCACTAGAGCTCTCCTCCAGAGGAAAGGGGACAGAAAAGACGTGTGTGTGGAGGTGGCTCTGCCTTTCCAGGTCCCAATCTCAGGGATAACTGCCCCTAAGAAAGGAACTGCTGCTGCTGCTGCTGCTAAGTTGCTTCAGTCGTGTTCGACTCTGTGCGACGCCATAGACGGTAGCCCACTAGGCTCCCCCGTCCCTGGGATTCTCCAGGCAAGAACAGTAAGTGGGTTGCCATTGCCTTCTCCAATGCATGAAAGTGAAAATGAAAGTGCAGTCGCTCAGTCGTGTCCGACCCTCAGCGACCCCACGGACTGCAGCCTACCAGGCTTCTCCGTCCATAGGATTTTCTGAAAGGAACTGCAAGAAGCGCTTTTCCAGGAGGCTGGGAAAGGGTGTTCGCAGGATGTGGGGAAAGAGAGCCTCCTTCGGGGAAGAATAGGCGGCCACTTGTTTTGTGTTGCAAACCTCTATTTGGAAGGAACAGGTTAGCTTATACAAAGGGAGACCTCCAGATCTGCTCAGAGGACCGAAGTTGCAGAGGCAGGTCGCTGTGTTTTCCCTTCACTTTGCGATCCTTGCAAAGACATTCCTTGCTGATAGATGATTCAGCAAGGGCCTTTGAGACTGTTGTTTTCTTTCCTAGGTTCAAAGATTCCTTCAGTTCCTAATATAGATATCCTAGAAATTATCTGACATCCTTGAAAATCTGAAATGTCCTGGTCAAATGCTGTCAGTTATAATTCCAGTTATTATATTAAAGCATTTCAAGTCGCAGCAGTGACCAGATTACATTGTCAATTTCTATTTAATCAGGTTTTAACCATGTCCTCTATGGTTTCACACTGATGCCTTTGCAGAAATACTGCTACTTCAAGATATATGGAATATACTTTTTTTAAGCTTACTGATAATTTGTTTGTTTGTTTGTTTGTCTTCTGGTAAGCTGGTACCAGATGGAATTTAGTCTCCTCTCTAGGTTAAGAGGACAAAGTTTTCTTAGAATGCAATTTTTGATAACAGACTATGAGTTTCTTTACCTTTCATTGATTTATAATTGTTTTCATCATCTGTTTTTTTACTTCGGTAAAGTAAATAAGCCTTATTTAAGATTTTGGTACATGTAGGATGGACTAAGCTTTCCCCACTCTTGCAAGTTCCCTTAACCCTTCAGATTCTTCTTGTGGGACCAAGATCTCACTTTCCTCCAGAGGGACAATCCAAGCTTTTTATTAGTTGATCTGCCCCTGACATCAGAGTCAATTTGAGCATCAGTTGGCCTATAATTTAGGCATGAAACTATGACTACATAAAGAAAAGGTGACTTTATGATTCAGGGATGGCCACGATATGCCTTGCACTTCAGAGAAAATAGGTTAAAATGATTTTTTTTCATCAAAACTGCACAGCCAGTTCTTTCAGCATATGCAATTGAAAACACCTAGTCATTAGGTCAGTTTTCATTCTAATCCCAAAGAAAGGCAATGACAAAGAATATTCAAGCTGCTGCACAATTGCACTCATCTCACACACTAGTAAAGTAATGCTCAAAATTCTCCAAGTTCACATGAACTGTGAACTTCCAAATGTTCAAGAGGGATTTAAAAAAATGCAGATAAACCAGAGATCAAACTGCCAACATCCACTGGATCATTGAAAAAGCAAGAGAGTTCCAGAAAAAAAGACATCTATTTCTGCTTTATTGACTATGCCAAAGCCTTTGACTGTGTGGATCACAATAAACTGGGAAAAATTCTGAAAGAGATGGGAATACCAGACCACCTGACCTGTCTCTTGAGAAACCTGTATGCAGGTCAGGAAGAAACAGTTCGAACTGGACATGGAACAACAGACTGGTTCTAAATAGGAAAAGGAATATGTTCTGGCTGTATATTGTCACCCTGCTTATTTAACTTATATGCAGAGTACATCATGAGAAACACTGGGCTGGAGGAAGCACACGCTGGAATCCAGATTGCTGGGAGAAATATCAAGAATCTCAGATATGCAGACGACACCACCCTTATGGCAGAAAGTGTATAAGAACTAAAGAGTCTCCTGATGAAAGTGAAAGAGGAGAGTGAAAAAGTTAGCTTAAAGCTAAGCATTCAGAAAACTAAAATCATTGCATCCAGTCTCATCACTTCATGGCAAATAGATGGGAAAACATTGGAAACAGCAGCAGACTATTTTGGGGGGCTTGGAAATCACTGCAGGTGATGGCTGCCTCCATGAACTTAAAACATATTTATGACTTGGAAGAAAAGTGATGACCAAACTAGACAGCATATTAAAAAGCCGAGACGTTGCTTTGCCAACAAGATCCATCCAGTCAAGGCTATGGTTTTTCCATATGTCATGGATGGATATGAAAGATGTACTATAAAGAAAGTGACAGCTGAAAATTGGATGCTTTTGAACTGTGGTGTTGGAGAAGATGCTTGTAGGTCGCTTAGACTACAAGGAGACGCAACCACTCCATCCTAAAGGAAATCAGGTCTGAATATACATTGGAAGGACTAATACTGAACCTGAAACTCCAATACTGTGGCCATTTGATGTGAAGAGCTGACTCACTTGGAAGTTGCTTTGATTTGCCTGTGAGTGTGGGAGCCCTCCCTGGGCAAAGGGCCTCAGGGGTCATTGCCACTGAATCACGACCTCCAAGCAAGCGCATTCCAGCTGTGTGACATTCAGGAAGCAGGAGACTGGGAAAACTATGTTCCTTAGAGGAAGGAAAGTCATCCACAGAGAGTGTGTTTTCAGGCCTCTCTTTGCAGCAAGTGTTTTGCTTCTCAGACATCAGAGCTGCAGGCTTGCTCTGAGGGCCTCAATTGCAGAGTCAGGGCTGTGTGTCTCACTGCACTTTCCAAGCATTGCAGACACATTCCTAGGTTGGAGCAGTGCTTCCCATGAGAAAGAAGCCTCGGGAGTGTGTCTGAGCGGGCTGAGTGCCATGCTAGGGTCACCTAGTCGAGGGCACCTTGCACATCCAATGGGCCCCAGGCGAGTAGCTATGGACCGGCCCTTCGGTTGAGATATCCCAAAGCAGGGAACAAAGCTAGCTCTGTCAGAAGGAGGAAAACAGCAATGGGATGGATTTTCAAGCAGTTGCTAAGTCACACCACGTTAGGGCTCCCCGGGAAAGAAATGCAAATTTTGGCCTCTAGGCCCAGTATCCAGATGTGTGCACAGGATATTTTCCCCACAGGATCCAAGAATGTTCCAGACAGACCTAAGCTCACTAGCTCTCTCCTGCAGAGGAAATGAAATATTGTTGCTGAACCACGAAAAGATGCTGGGATTCTTGGCTTATGGAGGAGAAGAATTCAATCCAGGGCCCAAGACGAGGCTTGATTGCTCAGAGCTTTTGTGCAATAGAGTTTTATTAAAGGAGAAAGGAGATAGAGAAAGCTTCTGACAGAGACATCACAAGGGGCAGAAAGCGTACCCCCTTGCTAGTGTTGGTAATGGAGTTATATACTCTCCAATAAGTTATGACAACGAACAAAAGAATGTCTGGAGGTTGTAAAGACTCACTAGACCTACTCCCATAATTTACATTTTAAGATAACAGGATTAGCCAGAAGGTTTTTTCCAGAGACCGTCCTCAAGAAGGATGCATGATTGTTATATAATCCTAAGGAATGTAGAGGGGAAAACAGTTTGTCCTTTCTTCCTCCTTGAGAATTCTAGACCCCTCTCTCCTTGGGGACCCTTGAACTTCTTAGAAACCTGCCTTGGCAATGACTCTCTCAGAAACATGATTGAACAGCCGTTTGGAGCTTCCTTTGACTTTCCCTGGGAGGGAGGGAGCCCTCCCTGAGCACAGGGCCTCAGGGGCCATGGCCAATGAAAAAGAATCTCCCAGCAAGTGTTTTTCAGCCCTGTGTGGCTCTCAGCCCACAGGAGTCTGAGAAAACTCTCTTCCTTGGAGGAAGGAAAGGCAGCCCAAGAGTGTGTTTTCAGGCCTGTATCTTGCAGCAAGTGTTTGGCTTGTTAGACAGAAGACCTGCAGGCCTGTTCCAACAGACTCAATGCCAGAATCAGGGTCTTGTGTCTCCCTGCAGTTTCCTGGCCTTGCAAACACATTCCTAGGTGAGAGCAGTCCTGCCCATGGGGAAGCAGGCTGCGGGAGTGTGTCTGAGGGGGCCAGGTGTCATGCTGGGGTCACCTGGTCGAGGGCACCTTGCACCTCCAATGGACCCCAGGCAAGGAGTTGCAGGCCACCTCCTTGCTTCTGAAATCCCAAAATGGGGAGCAAAGCTCGCTCTGTCAGAGGGAAGAAAACAGCAACAGGATGGATTTTCAACCAGTTGCTAGGCTGTTCTGCGTTAGGGCTCCAAGGAAGGAAAATGCGAATTTTAGCCCCTACGACTGGTATCCAGGTGGGCTCCCAGGATGATTTCCCCGCAGGATCCAAGAACGTTCCAGACAGACCTGGGCTCACTAGCTCCCTCCTGCAGAGGAAACATGAGAGAACAGCTATTTGGAGGTTGCTTTGACTTCCCCGGGAGGGTAGGATCCCTCCCTGTGTGCAGGGCCTCAGGGGCCATTGCTGCTGAGAAATGCCCTCAAAGCCAGACCTTTCCAGCCTTGTATGACTCAGCACGGAGGAGACTGGAAAAGCTCTCTTCCTTGGAGGAAGGAAAGGCAGCCCCAGAGAGTGTGTTTTCACACCTGTATCTTGCAGCAAGTGTTTGGCGTCTCAGACGTCAGACCTCCAGGCCTGCTCCAACGGCCTCAGTTCCAGAGTCAGGGCCGTGTGTCTCCCTGCATTTTCTGAGCCTTGGGAACACATTCCTAGGTCAGAACAGTCCTGCCCATGGGGAAGGAGGCTGCGGGAGTGTGTCTGAGGGGGTCGGGTGCCATGCTGGGGTCCAATAGACCCGGTACCTCCAATAGACCCCAGGACAACAGCGGTGGGGCTCCCCCTGGCTTCCGAAATGCCAAAGCGAGAAGCAAAGCTAGCTCTATCAGAAGGAAGAAAAGAGCAATCGGATGGATGTTCAGGCTGTTGCTGGGCCGCACCACTTCAGGGTCCCCCCGAGAGGAACAGGCGCCCTGTGGCCCCTAGGTCCGATATGCAGGTTAACACACAGGGTGTGTCCCCATAGGAGCCAAGAATTTTCCTGACAGACCTAGGCTCACTAGAGCTCTCCCACAGGGCAAAAGGGGTAGAACAGACTGTGGATGTGACTCTGCCTTTCACAGCGAGCATGGGGCCCTCCCTACAGCCCCGGGCTCCAGGGAAAATTGTCCCTGAAAAATGACCTCCAAGAAGCGCTTTTCCAGCAGGCTGGGATGCAGAGTTCACAGGATGCGGGGAAAGTGATCGTCCTTCAGGGAAGAAGAGGCAGCCACCCAGTGTGTGTTTGCAAGCCTGTATTTGGAAGAAACTGGTTAGCTTCTTCAAGGGGAGACCTCCAGGTCTGCTCAGAGGACCGAAATTCCAGAGGCAGCACCATGAATCTCCCCTGTCCTTTCTGAGCCTTGGAAAGACATTCCTAGCTTATAGCGGTATTGCTCATGAAGAAGCAGGATGCAGGAATGTGTCAGACATGACTGGGTGCCTTCCTGGGTTCAGCTCCGTGAGGGGCCTTTCCACTCAAATTAGGTCCCATGCCTCCTTGGGGAGGAAGGGGGGCCGCTTGCCTCCAAATTGCCAAAGGCTGGAACAAAGCTAGTTCTATCAGAGGTAAGAAAAGAGCAATTGGATGGATGTGGAAGCTGTTGCTGGGCCGCACTGCTTCAGGCCCCCCACCCCTCTGCCCCCGAGAGAAAACAGGCGCCCTGTGGCCCCTAGGTCCTGGATGCAGTTTCACACATAGAATGTGTCCCCATAGGAGCCAAGAATTTTCCTGACAGACCTAGGCTCACTAGAGCTCTCCTACAGAGCAAAGGGGATGGGACAGATGTGTGGCTGTGGCTCTGCCTTTCCCTGGGAGTGTGGAGCCGCTCCCTATGGCCCCGGGCTCCAGGGGAAGTTGCCCCTGAATAATGACCTCCAAGAAGCGCTTTTCCAACTGGCTGAGACGTGGAGTTCTCAGGATGCAGGGAAAGCGAGTGTCCTTCGGGGAAGCAAAGGCAGTCACCTGTTATCATGACTTACTAGAATAGTAGGTACCTTCTCCGGTTGGGCAGAGGCCTTCCCTACCTGATCTGAAAAAGAAAACGAAGTAGCTCGCTGATTTGAGAAATAATTCCCAGACTTGGGTTTCCAACCAGTATAGAATCCGACAATGGCCCTGTCTTTGTAGCCGCGTTAATTACAGGTATGTGAAGCTCTAAATATCAGTGGAATTACATACAGCATATAGGCCCCAGTGTTCTGGAATGGTGGAAAGAAACAACCAAACTCTTGAAGAGACACTTTCAAAATGGATCATAGAGACTGACTGTACATGGATGGCCTTGCTTCCGGCAGACTTACTCCATATTATGGGTAACCGCACGTTCCGATAGTTGTTGTCCTTATGAAATTTTCTATGGGAGACCCCCTCCCACAGTGAGGCAGGTGTTAGCAGATTTGCCACAAGTAAGGGGGTGGGATTTCACAGCAGATGGAACAATTAGGTAAGGTAATAAATCAGGTAACTAAGTTTGTATAAAAAAGAATATCATTCCCCTTGAGGAACAGATTCATGAATTTGTGGCTCAGTGATCAGGTGTGGCTCAATGACTGGAAACACAATTCCTTGGCCTGACATCGGAAAGGTCCTTATACTGTTGTTTTAGCCACAATTCTGAAAGAGATGGGAATACCAGACCACCTAACTGCCTCTTGAGAAATCTGGATGAAG
>NW_017215436.1:0-24004 GCF_001704415.2 Capra hircus
GAATCCTGAGAAACACCAGAGAACTCATGAATTCAGGGAACATTAATCGCATAGGAGCCATCATTCAAACACCTCCATACCATACACTGAACCAACCCACCAAAGGCGCCAACGAATTCAAGAGCGAAGACATACCACAAAATTCTCCAAGGAATAGGCCGAACCGAGCCTGAGTTTCAAGTATACGGTTGCCCAAAGTTATGCCAAAACGATTCTGGACATCTCTAACTGGCTATTACTGGCACACTTCATTTGCATCTCCAGAAGAGAAAGGAAATCCAGCTCCACAACAGAGCACCAACACAAGCATACCCTAACCAGGGAAAGCCTTGAACAAGCCACGTGTACAACCCACCGCACAGTGAGGAAACCGCACAATAAAGAGAATCCACAAAACTGCCAGAATTCAGAAAAGCATCCCAAACGCAACAATTGATAAACAAGATGAAGGGACAGCAGGAATCTCAGCAGATAAGGAAACAGGATAAATGCCCACGCAACAACAAGAGCAACACATAGAGAGATTTACCTGATAAATAATTCTGAATAATGATATTTAAAATGATCCAAAAAACTTGAATTGGAATGGAATCACAGATAATAACCTGGAGAAAGGACTAGCAAGATGCAAGAAGGTTTAACAAGGACTAGAAGAAATAAAAAGAGTTCAATTATAATGAATAATGGAAAAAACGAAGATCAAAAGACACTCTGGAGGCAATAACAGAGGCAGAAAATAGGATTAGTGAATTAGAAGATAGAATGGTAGATATAATTGAATCAGAGAGCAAAAAAGAAAAACAATTACAGAAATGAGAACAATCTCAGAGACCTCCAGGACAATATTAAACGCTCCAACATTTGAATTGTAGGAGTCCGAGAAGAGGAAGACAAAAAGAAAGACCATGAGAAAATACTTGAGGCGATAATAAACTGAAAACTTCCCTAAAATGGGGAAGGAAATAATCACCCAATCCAAGAAACCAGAAAGTCTCAAACAGGATAAATCCAAGGTGAAACACCCAATACACATATTAATCAAATTACAAAGATCAACCACAAAGAAACAAATATTAAAAGCAGCAAGGAAAAAACAACAAATAACAAACAAGGGGATTCCCATAAGGATAACAGCTGATCTTTCAATAGAAACTCTTCAGGCCAGGAGGGGATGGCAAGACATACTTAAAGTGATGAAAGAAAATAACCTACAGCCCAGATTACTGTACCCAGCAAGGATCTCATTCAAATATGAAGGAGAAATCAAAAGCTTTACAGACAAGCAAAAGCTGAGAGAATTAAGCACCACAAACCAGCCCTCAACAGATGCAAAAGGATATTCTCTAGACAAGAAACACAAAAAGGTGTATAAACCAAACCAAAACAGTAAAGTAAATGGCAACAGGATCATACTTTCAATAATTACCTTAAATGTAAATGGTTTGAATGCCCCAACCAAAAGGCAAAGACTGGCTGAATGGATACAAAACAAGATCCCTATATATGCTGCCTACAAGAGACCAATCTCAAAACAAGGAACACATACAGACTGAAATTGAAAGGCTGGAAAAAGATATTCCACTCAAATAGATAACAAAAGAAAGCAGGAGTAGAAACACTCATATAAGATAAAATAGACTTTAAAACAGAGGCTGTGAAAAGAGACAAAGAAGGCCACTACATAATGATCAAAGGATCAATCCAAGAAGAAGATAGAACAATTATAAATATATA
Source organism: Capra hircus (assembly GCF_001704415.2). Classification (NCBI taxonomy): domain Eukaryota; kingdom Metazoa; phylum Chordata; class Mammalia; order Artiodactyla; family Bovidae; genus Capra; species Capra hircus. The sequence goes on from NW_017215436.1 coordinate 1,735, forward strand.
TGAACCCAACATAGGAGCACCACAATATGTAAGACAAATGTTCACAAGTATGAAAAGGGAAATTAACAATAACACAATAATAGTAGGATACTTTAATATTCCACTCACATCTATGGACAGATCAACTAAACAGAAAATTAACAAGGAAACACAAACTTTAAATGATACAATAGACCGGTTAAACCTAATTGATATCTATAGGACATTTCACCCCGAAACAATGAATTTCACCTTTTTCTCAAGTGCACACGGAACCTTCTCCAAGATAGATCACATCCTGGACCATAAATCTAGCCTTGGCAAATTAAAAAGAAAAAACATTGAAATCAGTCCAAGCATCTTTTCTGACCACAATGCAGTAAGATTAGGTCTCAATTACAGGAGAAAAACTGTTAAAAATTCCAACATATGGAGGCTGAACAACACACGGCTGAATAACCAACAAAATGCAGAAGAAATAAAAAAAGAAATAAAAATATGCATAGAAACAAATGAAAATGAAAACAAAATACCCAAAATCTGTGGGATACTGTAAAAGCAGTGCTAAGGGGAAAGTTCATAGCAATACAGGCATACCTCAAGAAACAAGAAAAAAAGTCAAATAAATAACCTAACTATACACCTAAAGCAACTAGAAAAGGAAGAAATGAAAAACCCCAGGGTTAGTAGAAGAAAGGAAATCTTAAAAATTAAGGCAGAAATAAATTCACAAGAAACAAAAGGGACCATAGCAAAAATCAACAAAGCCAAAAATTGGTTCTTTGAAATGGTAAATAAAATTGACAAACTATTAGCCAGACTCATCAAGAAACAAAGGGAGAAAAATCAGAAAAATAAAATTAGAAATGAAAATGAAGAGATCACAACAGTCAACACAGAAATATAAAGGAACATAAGAGACTACTATCAGCAATTATATGCCAATAAAATGGACAACGTGGAAGAAATGGACAAATTCTTAGAAAAGTACAACTTTCCAAAACAGAACCAGGAAAAAATAGAAAATCTTAACAGACCCATCAGAAGCACAGAAATTGAAACTGTAATCAGAAATCTTCCAGCAAACAAAACCCCATGTCCAGACAGCTTCACAGCTGAATTCTATCAAAAATTTAGAGAAGAGCTAACACCTATCCTACTCAAACTTTTCCAGAAAATTGCAGGGGAATTTTCAAACTTTCAAACTCTTTGTATGAGGCCATCATCACCTTAATACCAAAACCTGACAAAGATGCCACAAAAAAAGAAAACAACAGGCCAATATCACTGATGAACGCAGATGCAAAAATCCTTAACAAAAATCCTATCAATCAGAATCCAACAACACATTAAAAAGATCATACACCATGACCAAGTGAGCTTTATCCTAGTGATGCAAGGATTCCTCAATATCCACAAATCAATCAGTGTAACACACCACATTAACAGATTGAAAGATAAAAGCCACATGATTACCTCAATAGATGCAGAGAAAGCCTTTTAAAAAATTCAACATCCATTTATGATAAAAACTTTCCAGAAAGCAGGAATAGAAGGAACATACCTCAACATAATAAAAGCTATATACGACAAACACACAGCAAACATTATCCTCAATGGTGAATAATTGAAAGCATTTCCCCTAAAGTCAGGAACAAGACAAGGGTGCCCACTTTCACCACTATTATTCGACATAGTTTTGTAAGTTTTAGCCATAGCAATCAGAGAAGAAAAAGAAATAAATGGAATCCAAATTGGAAAAGAAGAGGTAAAACTCTCACTGTTTGCAGATGACATGATCCTCTATGTAGAAAACCCTAAAGCCTCCACCAGAAAATTACTAACGTTACTCAATGAATTTAGTAAAGTTGCAGGATATAAAATCAACATACAGAAACCCCTTGCATTCCTATACACTAATAATGAGCAAATAGAAAGAGAAATTAAGGAAACAATTCCATTCACCATTGCAATGAAAAGAATAAAATACTTGGGAATATATCTACCTAAAGAAACTAAAGACCTATATAAAGAAAAGTATAAAACACTGGTGAAAGAAACCAAAGAGGACACTAATAGATGGAGAAATATACCATCTTCATGAATCCAAAGAATCAATACAGTGAAAATGAATACACTACCCAAAGCAATCTATATATTAAATGCAATCCCTATAAAGCGACCCACCGGTATTTTTCACAGAGCTAGAACAAATAATTTTGCAATTTTTATGGAAATACAAAAAAACCTCGAATAGCCAAAGCAATCTTGAGAAAGAAGAATGGAACTGGAGGAATCAACCTGCCTAACTTCAGGCTCTACTACAAAACCACAGTCATCAAGACAGTATGGTACTGGCACAAAGACAGATATATAGATCAATGGAACAAAATCGAACGCCCAGAGATAAATCCACACACCTATGGATACCTTATCATTGACAAAGGAGACAAGAATATACAATGGAGAAAAGATAATCTCTTTAACATGTGGTGCCGGAAAACTGGTCAATCACTTATAAAATAATGAAACTAGAGCACTTTCTAACACCAGACACAAAAATAAACTACAAATGGATTAAAGATATAAATATAAGACCAGAAACTATAAAACTCCTAGAGGAGAACATAGGCAAAACACTCTCCGACATACATCACAGCAGAATCCTCTATGACCCACCTCCCAGAATACTGGAAATAAAAGCAAAAAGAAACAAAGGGTACCTAACTAAAATTAAAAGCTTCTGTACAACAAAGGAAACTATAAGCAAGGTGAAAAGACAGCCTTCAGAATGGGAAAAAATAATAGCAAATGAAGCAACTGACAAACAATCTCAAAAATATACAAGCAACTTATGCAGCTCAATTCCAGAAAAATAAACGACCCAATCAAAAAATAGGCCAAAGAATTAAATATACAGTTCCCCAAAGAAGACATACAGATGGTTAACAAGCACATGAAAAGATGTTCAACATCACTCATTCTCAGAGAAATGCAAATCAAAACAACAATGAGGTACCATTCACGCCAGTCAGAATGGCTGTCATTCAAAAGTCTACAAGCAATAAATGCTGAAAAGGGTGAGGAGAAAAGGGAACCCTCTTACACTGTTGGTGGGAATGCAAACTAGTACAGCCACTATGGAGAACAGTGTGGAGATTCCTGATAAGAAAACTGGGAATAGATCTGCCTTATGACCTAGAAATCCCACTCCTGGGCATACACACCAAGGAAACCAAAATTGAAAGAGACACGTGTACCCCAATGTTCATCGCAGCACTGTTTATAATAGCCAGGACATGGAAGCAACCTAGATGTCCATCAGCAGATGAATGGATAAGAAAGCTGTGGTACATATACACAATGGAGTATTACTCAGCCATTAAAAAGAATACATTTGAATCAGTTCTAATGAGCTGAATGAAACTGGAACCTATTATACAGAGTGAAGTAAGCCAGAAAGAAAAACACCAATATAGTATACTAACACATATATATGGAATTTAGAAAGATAGTAATGATAACCCTGTATGTGAGACAGCAAAAGAGCATACATGTATAGAACAGTCTTCGGAGTCTATGGGAGAGGGAGAGGGTGGGATGATTTGGGAGAATGCCATTGAAACATGTATAATATTATATAAGAAACGAATCACCAGTCCAGGTTCGATGCAGGATACAGGATGCTTGGTTCTTGTGCACCTGGATGTCCCAGAGGGATGGTATGGGGATGGAGGTGGGAAGGGTGTTCAGGATGGAGAACATGTGTATACCTGTGGTGGATCCATGTTGATATATGGCAAAACCAATATAATATTGAAAAGTAATTAGCCTCCTATTAAAATACATAAATTAAAAAAAAAAGAAAATCACAATCATATCGAGCATCTTTCTTATCACAAATCTATGAAATGATAAATAATTTACAAAAAGAAAAAAAACACAAACTTATTGTGGCTAAACAATATGCTACTAAACAACCAATGGCTCACAGGAGAAAATAAAAAATATACCTAGAGTCAAATGAAAATAGAAGCAAAATGGTCCAAAACTTATGGGATGCAGGAATACCAGTTCTAAGAGGGAAGTTTGTAGCAATACATCTTACCTCAAGAAACAAGAAAGCTCTCAAGCAAACAACCTGACCTTACACCTAAAATAACTGGAGAAAGAAGAACAAGTAAAACCTAAGGTTGATGTAAGGAAAGAAATAATAAAGATGAGAGTAGAAATAAATGAACTAGAGAGAAAGAAAACGATTATAAGCATCGATGATACTAACAGCTGATTCTTTGAAAAGATAAACAAAACTGATAAACCTTTAGTCATATTCATAACAAAATGTAGAGGACTCAGATCAATAAAATTAGTGGGCTTTTACCATATTTAACCCATCAGACCAAACAAAAGGAAGAGATGAGGAGTCTACCTGAAAAAGAATTCAGAATAATGATAGTAAAGAGATATAAAATCATGAAAACAAAATAGATACATGGATAAATAGACTGGAGACACGGATTTAGACGATGCCATAAGTGCATAACAAGGACCTAGAAGAAATAAAGAATAGCCAATCAGCAATGAACAATGCAATGGTTGAGATTAAAAACACTCTGGAGGGAACCAACAGTAGAGTTACTGAGGCAGACAAATAGTAAGTGAGCTGAAAGATAGAAAGGTGGAAAAAAACAGAAACATAGAATACAAAAAAAAAAAAAAGAATAAAAACAAATGAGGCTCAGAGGCCTCTGGGACAGTGTTAAATAGGAATCTCAGAAGAAGAAGACAAAAAGAAAGGGCATGAGAAAATATATGCAGAAATAATAGTTGAAATTTTTTTCTAAAATGTGGAAGGAAATAGCCATCCAAGTCCAGGAAGCCCAGATAGTCCCATACAGGATAAAACCAAGTAGAAACGCACCAAGTCACATATTAATCAAACTAACAAAAATTAAACACAAAGAAAAAAATATTAAAACACCAAGGGAAAAGCAATGAATAACATACAAAGGTGTCTCCATAAGACTATAGTTGATCTTTTAACAGAAACTCTGTATGGCATAAGGGAATGGCAGGACATCCTTAAAGTGATGTAAGGGAAAAACCTACAACCAAGATTACTCTATCCAGCAAGGATCTCATTCATATTCAAAGGAGAAATAAGAAACTTTACATATGAGCAAAAGCTAAGAGAATTCAGAACCACCAAATCCAGTCTTCAAAAGACTAAAGGACTAAAAGGACTTCTTTAGACAGGAAACACGAAAAGGCCTATAAAAACAAGCCCCCCAAATAAAGTAAAGGGTAATGGAATCACACTTGTCAGCAATTACCTTAAGTGTAATTTGGTTAAATGCGCCAACCACAAGACATAGACTTGCCAAATGGATACAAAAATAAGACTTCTATATATGCTGTCTACAAGAGATCCACCTCAAATCTAGGGAGGGCACATACAGGCTGAAAATGATTGGCTAGAAAAGATATTCCTTGAAAAAGGAGCTCAAATCAAAGTGGGAGCAGCAATACTCATATCAGATAAAATACATATATCTTTAAAATAAAGATCAATATAAGAGACAAAGAAGTATACTACATAAGGATAAAAGGATCAACCCATGAAGAAGACAATTATTAATATATATTCACCCAACAAAGGAGCACCTCAGTACATATAAGGCAAATGCTAACAGCTATTAAAGAGGAACTTGACAGTAATATAATAATTGTGGAGGACTTTAATAGTCCACTCACAACAATGGACAGATCTACATACAGAAAACTAATAAGGAAACACAAACTTTAAATGATACATTGGACGATTTGGACCTAATTGATATCTACCTGGCATTTCATCCAAAAACAATAGCTTTCACTTTTTTATCAAGTGCACATGAACTGTTCTCCAAGATAAATCACATCCTGGGCCACAAATCTTACCTTGGTAAATATACAAAAAATGAAACCATTTCAGCCATCTTTTCTGATCCAATGCTGTAAGATTAGACATTAAGTATAGGGGAAACAAAAATTATAAAAAAAACACAAATATATGGATGCTAAACAGCATGCTTCTGTATAACCAGAAGATCACTGAAGAAATTAAAAAGGAAATAAAATATACATAGAAACAAATGACAATGAAAATATGATGACTCAAACCTATGGAATGCAGAAAAAGTGTTACTAGGAGGGAAGTTCATACCAAGATAAGTATACCTCAAGAAACATGAGAGACATCAAATAAACAACTTAACCTTGCACCTAAAGCAACTAGAAAAAAGAAGAAGAAAACATCCCAAAGTTAGTAGAAGGAATGAAATCATAAAAATCAAAGCAGAAACAAATGAAAAAGAAGTGAAGGAGACTATAGCAAAGATCAACAAAACTAAAAGCTGGTTCTATGAGAAGATAAACAAAATCGACAAACCGTTAGCCAGACTCACCAAGAAAAAAGAGAGAAGACTCAAATCAATAAAGTAAGAAATGGAAAAGGAAAAGTTATAACAGACAACATAGAAATGCAAATGATCATAAGATAATACTATGAGCAACTGTATGCCAATAAAATGGAAAACTTGGAAGAAATGGACAAATTCTAAGGAAAGCTAACATTCCAAACCTTAAACAGGAATAAATAGAAAATATGAACAGACCAATTCCAAGCACAGAAATTGAAACTGAAATTTAAAAAAAAAATCTTTCAACAAACAAAATCCAGGACCAGATGACTTTGCATGTGAATTCCACCAAAAATTTACAGAAGAGCTAACATTTATCCTGCTCAAATTCTTCCAGAAAATTACACAGGAAGGAAAGCTCTCAAGTTCATTCTATGAGGCCACCATCACAGTGATACCAAAACCAGACAAAGATGTCACACAAAAAGAAAATTATGGACCAATTTCACTGACAAACATAGGTTCAAATATCCTCAACAAAATTTTAGCAAACAGAATCAAACAACACATTAAAAAGCTCATACACCATGATCAAGCGGACTTTATCCCAAGGATGGGAGGATTCTTCAATATATATTGATTGATATATCCAAATCAATCAACATGATAAACCATATTAACAAATTCAAAGATAAAAAGCATATGATCATCTCAATAGATGCTGAGAAATCTTTTGACAAAATTCAACTCATTTGTGATAAAAAAAATCACTCTCTAGAAAGTAGACATAGAATGAGCATACCTTAACATAATAAAGGCCATATATGACAAACCACCAGTAAACACTATCTATAATTCCAAAAAATGAAAGCATTTTCTTTAAAATCAGAAATAATACAAAGGTATCCACTCTCACCACTGTTATTCAACATAGTTTGGGAAGATCTAGCCACAATAATCAAAGGGGAAGAAAAGAAAAGGAATCTATATGGGAAAAGAAGTAAAACTCTCATTATTGGCACAAGACATGATTCTGTACATAAAAAAAATAAAAAAATAAAAAAAGTTGCCACCAGGAAATTTCTAGATTGATAGATGAATATAGTAAAGTCACAAAATATAAAATTAATACACAGAAATTCCTTCTACTCCTATACATTAACAATGGAAAATCAGAAAGAAAAATTAAGAAAACAATCCCATTCACAATTGCAACAACAACAAAAATACTTAGGAATAAACTTACCTAAAGAGACAAAAGATATGTATACAGAAAACTATAAGACACTGATGAAAAAAATCAAAGAGAACACAAACAGATGTAGAGATATACCATGTTCTTGGATTAGAAGAATCAATATACTAAATATTATTATATTGTCCATGGCAATCTACAGATTCAACGCAATCTCTGTTAAACCACAAATGGTATTTCTCACAAACTTAGAACAAATAATTTCAGTTTGTATGGAAAAAGAAAAGGCCATGAATACCCAAAGAAATCTTGAGAAAGAAGGATGGAAATGTAGGAAACAACATTCCTGAATTCAGACTATACTACAAAACCACAGCCATCAAGAAAGAATGGTACTGGCAAAAAAAAAAAAAAAAAAAATATATATATATATATATATATATATATCAATGGAACAATATAGAAATCTTAAAGATAAACTCACTCATCTCTGGACACTTTGACATAAACAAAGAAAAAAAAATGGTCTGTTCAACAAGTAGTCCTGAGAAAACTGATCAACTTCATGTAAAAAATGAAACTAGAACACTTCCTAACACCATTCAGTTCAGTTCAGTCCCGCAGTTGTGTCTGACTCTTTGTGACCTCATGAACCACAGCAAACCAGGCCTCCCTATCTATCAACTCTGGGAGTTCACCCAAACTCATGTTCATTTAGTCAGTGATGCCATCCAACTATCTCATCCTCTGTTGTCCCCTTCTCCTACTGCCCTCAACCTTTCCCAGCATCATGGTCTTTTCTATGAGTCAGCTCTTCACATCAGGCGGCCAAACTTTTGGAGTTTCAGCTTCAACATCGGCCCTTCCAATCAACAACCAGTATTGATCTCCTTTAGGATGGACTGGTTGGACCTCCTTGCAGTCCAAGGGACTCCCAAGAATCTTCTTCAACACCACAGTTCAAAAGCATCAATTCTTTGGAGTTCTGCTTTACTTATAGTTCAACTCTCACATCCATACATGACCACTGGAAAAACCATAGCCTTGACTAGGTGGACCTTTGCTGACAAAGTAATGCCTCTGCTTTTTAATATGCTGTCTAGGTTGGTCATAATTTTCCTTCTGAGGAGTCAGTGTCTTTTAATTTCATGGCTGCAGTCACCATCTGAAGTGATTTTGGAGCCCCCCAAAATAAAATCTGCCACTGTTTCCACTGTTTCCCCATCTACTTCCCATGAAGTGATGGGACCAGATGCCATGATCTTACTTTTCTGAATGTTGAGCTTTAAGCCAACTTTTTCACTCTCCTCTTTCACTTTCATCAAGAGGCTTTTGAGTTCTTCTTCACTTTCTGCCATCAGGGTGGTGTCATCTGCATATCTGAGGTTATTGATATTTCTCCTGGCAATCTTGATTCCAGCTTGTGTTTCTTCCAGTCCAGCGTTTCTCATGATGTACTCTGCATATAACTTACATAAGGAAGGTGACGATATACAGCCTTGACACACTCCTTTTCCTATTTGGAACCAGTCTGTCGTTCCATGTCCAGTTCTAACTCTTGTTTCCTGTCCTGCATACAGGTTTCTTAACACACAACAATAAATTTGAAATGAATTAAAGACGTAAATGTAAGACCAGAAACGATAAAACTCTCACAAGAAAACAAAGGCAGAACAGTCTCCAACATAAATCACAGCAATATTCTCTATGACCTACCTCCTTGAGTAATGGAAATAAAACCAATTATAAGCAAATGGAACTTAAAAAATCTTAAAAGCTTTTGTAAAACGCATTAAACTATAAGCAAGGTAAAAGACAACCCTCAGAATAGGAGAAAAATATAGGAAATGAAAGAACTGACAAATAATTAATCTCCAAAATATACAAGTAGTCCATGCAGCTCAATTCAGAAAAACAAATAACCCAATCAAAAAAGTGGGCAGAAAACCTAAACAGATATTTCTCAAAAGAAGACATACTGATGGCTATTAAACACAGGAAAATAGGTTTAACACTGCTCATTATTAGAGAAATGCAAATCAAAACTACAATAAAGCATCATTGCACATTGGTCAAAATGGCCATCATCAAAAAGTCTACAAATAATAAATGCTGAAGAGGGTATGGAGAAAAGGGAATCCTCTTACACTGTCGATGGGAATGCAAACTGATACAACCATTATGGAGAACATTGTGGAGACTGCTTAAAAAACTGGGAATAAAACTACCATATAACCTAATAATCCCACTGTTGAGCATATACCCTGAGGAAATCAGAATCGAAAAACACATGTACACCAGTTTTCATTTCTGCTTTATTGACTATGCTAAAGCCTTTGACTGGGTGTATCACAATAAACTGTGGAAAATTCTGAAAGAGATGGGAATACCAGTCCACCTGACCTGTCTCTTGAGAAATCTGTATGCAGGTCAGGAAGCAACAGTTAGAACCAGACATGGAACAACAGACTGATTTCAAATAGGAAAAGGAGTACATCAAGGCTGTATGTTGTCACCCTGCTTATTTAACTTATATGCAGAGTACATCATGAGAAATGCTGGACTGGAAGAAACACAAGCTGGAATCAAGATTGCCAGGGGAAATATCAATGACCTCAGATATGCAGATGACACCACCCTTATGGCAGAAAGTGAAGAGGAACTCAAAAGCCTCTTGATGAAAGTGAAAGAGGAGAGTGAAAAAGTTGGCTTAAAGCTCAACATTCAGAAAAGTAAGATCATGGCATCTGGTCCCATCACTTCATGGGAAGTAGATGGGGAAACAGTGGAAACAGTGTCAGACTATTTTTTTTTTTTTGGGGGGGGGGCTCCAAAATCACTTCAGATGGTGACTGTAGCCATGAAATTAAAAGACGCTTACTCCTTGGAAGAAAAGTTATGACCAACTTAGATAGCATATTCAAAAGCAGAGACATTACTTTGCCGACTAAGGTCCATCTAGTCAAGGCTATGATTTTTCCTGTGGTCATGTATGGATATGAGAGTTGGACTATGAAGAAGGCTGAGCACTGAAGAATTGATGCCTTTGAACTGTGGTGTTGGAGAAGACTCTTGGGAGTCCCTTGGACTGTAAGGAGATCCAACCAGTCCATTCTGAAGATCAGTCCTGGGATTTCTTTGGAAGGAATGATGCTAAAGCAGAAACTCCAGTACTTTGGCCACCTCATACAAAGAGTTGACTCATTGGAAAAGACTTTGATGCTGGGAGGGATTGAGGCCAGGAAGAGAAGGGGAAGACAGAGGATGAGATGGCTGGATGGCATCACTGACATCTAGGCCTCTGAGATTACTATATTATCTAATAGAAAAAAAAATACTGTTGCAGATAATGTTGATGATAAAAATGATTATTGAGGTATTATAATCTTGCAGAGAAGAAAATTGAAATTAAACAACCAGTTTTTGATAGAGCTGGAAATGAAAACCTCATCAGTTTGACTTTAGAGTCTTGGAGTTATTGGTGGAATAAGATACGTTCTTTCTCTTCACTGAGGTACATATCATAAATCCTACAAAGTCTTTCTATCCTTTCCCTCATGCTAAGTATACAAAAAGGAAAAATAAGCTTATACCTCTAGAGAGATTTCAGTTGAGAGACTAGAAAAAACTAGACTTTTTCCCCTTCAATCTTCAAATTATACCTCCCACATGAGTATTTTGTACTCAGTAATGCTAGAAAATGTGTCATTTAATGACTTACATTTTGTTTAACAGAAGCCTCAATTAAAATGCAACTTCCCTGGGCACTTTTGATGTGGGAAGCAGAGGAAATTAGGGAACCTAAGAAATTTTGAGAGAGATATTTAGGTTTAGCTGCCTGTAGGAGACTGCTCGGAGAAGGCAATGGCATCCCACTCCAGTACTCTTGCCTGGAAAATCCCATGGACGGAGGAGCCTGATAGGCTGCAGTCCATGGGGTCGCTAAGAGTCAGGCACGACTGACTGAGCAACTTCACTTTCACTTTTCACTTTCATGCATTGGAGAAGGAAATGGCAACCCACTCCAGTACTCTTGCCAGGAGAATCCCAGGGATGAGGGAGCCTGGTGGGCTGCCGTCTATGGGGTCTCACAGAGTCCGACATGACTGAAGCGGCTTAGCAGCCGCAGCAGCAGGAAACAGCTGTGGACAATCAGAGGGCATCTTGAGGGCATCGACAACATAGGGTGCAAAGAAGAGAGAGAGGCAAGGGGTGGAAAAGGCAAACGAAAAATGAGAAGGAATATAAATACAGCTTGACAATTTTGCTGATGCACCATGAGTTATCTTTAAGTACTGGGACTTATGTGTACAGTATTCCTGTTTCAATACAAAGTATTATTTTCTGTTTTGTTCTTTTTTTTTTAATAATGGTTTATCGCGGGATATTGAATATATTTCCCTGCACTATACAGTAAGACTCTCTTTAACATCTGTATAAAATCTTGCATTTCTTAGTCTCAAATACCTAATCCAACCCCCCCACCCCAAACACACATGCTTTTGGCAACCACAAGTCTGTTCTCTATATCAGTAAGTCCATCTCTTTCATAGATAAGTTCATTTATATTTAATTCCACATATAAGTGATATCCTGTGATATTTGACTTTCTCTTTCTGATTTACTTCTCTTAGTATGATAATCCCTAGGTCCATTCATGTAGCTACAAATGACATTGTTCCATATTTTTAATATGGCTGAGTAATAATCTGTTGTATTAATTCATATTCTTTATCCATTCATCAGTCAAGGCACATTTAGGTTGCTTCCATTTCTTAAATATTGGAAATAGTGCTGATACAAACATAGGGATGCATATAATTTTTAAACTTTTTTTCCAGATATAGGCCCAGGAGTGGTATTGCTGATTCATATGGAAACTCTATTTTTAGTTTTATGAGGCCCCTCAATACTGTTATCCATAGTGGCTGTACCAGTTCACTTCCCATTTCTTTTTCTTCACAGTCTCTCCAGCATTTGATATTTTTAGACTTTTTAATGATGATCATTCTGACCTGTGTGATATAGTTGTTTTTCAGTCGCTAGGTTTTGTCTGACTCTTTGTGACTCTATCGAGTGCAGCACATCAGGCTCCCCTGTTCTTCACTATCTCCCGGAGTTTGGTCAAACTCATGTCCATTGAGTCGGTGATACCATCCAACCATCTCAACCTCTGTCACCCCCTTCTCTGCCTGCCCTCAAACTTGCCCAGCATCAGAGTCTTTTCCAGTGAGTCAGATCTTTGCATCAGGTGGCCAAAGTTTTGGAGCTTCAACATCAGTTCTTCCAATGAATATTCAGGGTTAATTGAGTTCCTTTAGTATTGACTAGTTTAATCCTCTCACAGTCCAAGGAACTGTCAAGAGTCTTCTTCAGCACCACAATTAGAAGCAGTCATATATGGATGTGAGAGTTGGATCATAAAGAAGGCTTAGTGCTGAAGAACTGATGCTTTTGAATTGTGTGATGTTGTATTTAATTGTAATTTTGATTTTCATTTTGCTAATAATTAGTGATGCTGAACATCTTTTCAAAATGTGCCTCATTTGCATATGTTCTTTGTAGAAATGTCTACTTAGATATCCTGGCCATTTTCTGACTGGGTTGTTTGTTCTTGAGTTACTGAGCTGTATGAGCTGTTAGTATATTTTGGAGATTAATCCCCATTTGGTCATATAATTTACAAATGATTTCTCTCAATCCATAGGCCATTTTGTTTTGTTTATGGTTTCCCTTGCTGTAAAAAACCTTATTAGCTTGGTTAGACCTCCTTTGTCCAGTTTTAATTATATTTTTCTTGCCTTGAGAGAATGATCATGGTTTGCTTATTTTATCTTCTAGGTATTTTATGGTGTTCTGTCTTATATTTAAGTCTAAGCCATTTTTAGTTTATATAACATGAGGATTCATTCTAACTTCACTGATTTACATGTGGCTGTCCAACTTTAACACCTCTTGCTGAAAAGACTGTCTTTTCTTCATTGTATGTTCCTGCATCCTTTGTCAAAGATTAATTAACCATAGTTTTTTTTTTTTTTTTTTTTTTTTTTTCTGGGCTCTCTGTTGTGTTCCGTTGATCCATATGTCTGTTTTTGTGGCCATATGATGTTGCTTTGATTACTATAGCTTTTGCAGTATTGTCTAAAGTATGAGAGGGTTATTTCTCCAGCTTTGTTCTTTTCCCTCAAGATTACTTTGGTAAACTGGGGTATTTTATGGTTCCATATAAATTTCCATTTATTTCTTCTAGCTCTGTGAAAAATACAAGGAGTAAATTGATATGGATCACTTTAAGTCTGTAGATTTATTTGGACAGTAGGGCCCATTTTAACAATATTAATTTTTCCAATCCAAGAGAATAGGATATATTTTTCCATTTTAAAAATAATCTTCAATGTCTGTTATCAATATTTTGCAGTTCTTAGTGTATGACTCTTTCACCTCCTTTGCCAGGTTTATCCTTATTTTATTTTTTGATGTAATTTTAGAAGGGAATTTTAACTTTCCCTTTCTGATATTTCATTGTTAATGCAAAGAAATGAAATAGATTTCTGTATGTTAATATTGTATCCTGCTACCTTGCTGGATTCGTTTATCAGCTGTAGTACTTTTTATGTTGAGTCTAGGGTTTTCTATATAGAGTGCCCATGTCACTGCATATGACAGTTTAACTCTTCCCTTCCAATTTGGATAATTTTATTTAATTTTCTTGTCTGATGATTGTGGCAATAATTTCTAGTACTATGTTGAATAAAAGTCATGAAGAGTGGGCATCTTTATCTTTTCCCAGATTTTAGCAGGAAGGCTTTCATTTTTTCACTGCTGAGCATTATATTTGGTGTGGGTTTGTCATAAATAGCTGAAAAATGAAATATTTCATAAACAGTTGAAATATGTTTCCTCTTTGGAAGGAATGATGCGGAAGCTAAAACTCCAGTACTTTGGCCACCTCATGCAAATAGTTGACTCATTGGAAAAGACTCTGATGCTGGGAGGGATTGTTTGCAGGAAGAAAAGGGGACGACAGAGGATAAGATGGCTGGATGGCATCACCGACTCAATGGACGTGAGTTTGAGTGAACTCCGGGAGATGGTGATGGACAGGGAGGCCTGGTGTGCTGCAATTAATGGGGTCGCAGAGTCCAACATGACTGAGCGACTGAACTGAACTGAACTGATGCCCACTTTGGTAAGAATATTTTTCATGAATGGGTGTGGAATTTTATAAGACACTCTTTCTACATCTATGGAGTTGACTTTGTGGTTTTTCTCATTTCCTTTTTTGATGTGATGTATGACTGATCGATTCGTTTCTGTTGAACTATCCTTGCTACCCTGGGATGAATCCAACTTGCTTGCAGTATATGATATTTTGTATGTGATGTTGAATTTGGTTTGCTAATGTTTATTGAGAGTTTTTTTTTTATTGTATATATTAGTCTGTGTTTTTTATTTTTTTCTTTTTTAGTAGTGTCTGATTTTTTTTTCTTTGTTGGGATTCACATTTCATTTTATTTTTTACGTATATTTATTTTAATTCGGAGGCTAATTATTTTATATTGTAGTGGTTTTTGCCATACATTCACATGAATCAGCCATGGGTGTACATGTACATGTGATATAGGTATATCCTTTTGTATATTTGGTAGAATTCTCCTATGAAAACTTCTGGTTCTGAACTTTTGTTTTCAGGGAGCTTTTGTTTGTTTGTTTTTTTTACATATTTTATTTGACTTTCAGTGATCAATCCTTTAGAATCATTTGTTTCTTTTGTATTCAGTTTTGATGGGCTGTATGTTTCTAGAAACTTGTCTATTTCTTCTAGGTTGTCCAATTTGTCAGAATGACCTTGTTCATAGTGTACTGTTGTGTATCTGTATGTGTGTGTTTCTGTAGTTGTGGTTGCAATTACTTTTCTTAATATTTCTTATTTTATTTGGTTTCTCTCTCTTTTCTTCTTCATGACCCTGAGCTGGGTTTTATTGATTTTGTTTCCCATTCAAAGAATCAACACATGTGTATTGATATTTTCTATTGTTTTCTTTATCTTTATTATATTTCCTCTCTGATATTAGTTCCTCTTTAGATGATTTTTTGTTTTGTCTGTCCTCTTATCCTAATTGTTTCAAGTTGTTTATTTGAGATTCTTCTTGTTATTTAATGAGGTCCAGTATCACTATGAACTTCCTTCTATGAACTGCTTTTGTTGTGTTACTTTGATTTTGGAGATTTTCTTTTTATTGTATTTTTTCTCAACATATTTAAAAAATCTCTATTTGACTTCATGATTGATCCATTAGGTTTTTAGTACCATGCTGTTTAGTCTTTATGCAATCTTTTTTCTTATTTATTTTTCTGTGGTTAATTTCTAGTTTCATGCTGTTATGGACAGAAAAAAATGCTAAAAATTATTTCTATGTTCTTAAGATGGTTGAGGCTTGTTTTCCAGTCTAGCGTGTGGTAAATCTAAGAGAATATACCATGTACTATTGAAAATAATGTATATTAAGTGTTTACTTTTTATTGAGGGGGTGTGGACGTCGACCATTTAGGAATCAGTGGGCTAAAATGGACCAAAATGAGTGAATTTTATTCAGATGACCACTACATTTACTACTGTGGGCAAGAATCCCTTAGAAGAAATGGAGTAGCCCTAAAAATCAACAAAAGACTCTGAAATGTAGTACTTGAGTGTAATCTCAAAAATGACTGAATGATCTTAGTTCGATTCCAGGCAAATCATTCAGTATCAGAGTAATCCAAGTCTATGCTTCAACCACTAATGCCAAAGAAGCTGAAGTTACACTGTTCTGTGAACACATACAAGACCTTCTAGAAGTAACACCAAAAAAATATATTCTTTTCATCATGGGGTTTGGAATGCAAAAATAGGTAGTCAGGAGATACCTGGAGTAGCAGAAAGTTTGGCCTTGGAGTACAAAATGAAGCAAGGCAAAGGCTAACAGACTTTTGACAGAAGAACACTCTGGTCATAACAACACAAGAGACGACTCTACACATGGACATCACCACATGGTCAAGACTAAAGTCAGACTGATTATTTTCTTTGCAGAGGAAGATGGAGAAGTCCTATACAGTCAGCAAACCCAAGACTCAGAGATGACTGCCACTCAGATCAGAAACTCCTTATTGCAAAATTCAGTCTTAAACTGAAGAAAGTAGGGAAAATCACTAGACCATTCAGCTATGACCTAAATCCAATCCCTTATAATTATACAGTAGAATTGACAAGTAGATTCAAGAGATTAGATCTGATAGACTGCCTGAAGAACTATAGATGGAGGTTCACAACATTGTACAGGAGGCAGTGATGAAGACCATCTCTAAGAAAAAGAAATACAAAAAGGTAAAATGATTGTCTGAGGAGGACTTACAAACAGCTGAGAAAAGAAGAGAAGTGAAACGCAAAAGGAGAAAAGGAAAGATATATCCATCTGAATATAAAGTTCCAAAGAATAGCCAGGAGAGATAAGAAAGCCTTCCTTAAGTGATCAATGCAAAGAAATACTGGCAAACAATAGAATGGAAAGGAGAAACTAGAGATCACTTCAAGAAAATTAGATACCAAGGGAAAAATTCATGCAAAGATGTGCTCAATAAAGGACTGAAATTGTATGTATCTAACAGAAGCAGATGATATTAAGAAGAGTTGACAAGAATATACAGAAGAACTACAGAAAAGATAGTAGTGACCTATATAACTCCAATGGTGTGAACACTCCTCTAGAGCCAGACATCCTGAAGTGTCAAGTGTGCCTTAGGAAGCATCACTACAAAGCTAGTGGAGATGGTGAAATTCCAGCTAAGCTATTTCAAATCCTAAAAGATGACGCTGTTAAAGCGCTACACTCAATATGCTAGCAAATTTGGAAAGCTCAGGCATGGCCACAGGACTGGAAAAGATCAGTTTTTATTCTCATGCCAAAGAAAGGCAACGCCAAAAAATGTTCAATGTTTCACATAATTGCACTCACTTCACATACTTGAAAAATAATGCTCAAAATTATCCAAGCTAGGCTTCAATAGTATGTGAGTTGAGAACTTCCAGATGTTCAAGCTGGATTTAGAAAGGGCTTAAGGACATGAGATCAAATTGTCAACATCTGTAGGATCATAGAAAAAGCCAGAGAATTCCAGAAAAAAAAAATCTACTTCTGCTTTATTGACTATGCTAAAGCCTTTGATTCTGTGGGTCACAACGAGCTGTTGAAAGACCAGACCACCTTACCTGCTTCCTGCCTCCTGTGAAATTTGTATGCAGATCAAGAAGCAACAGCTAGAATTGGACATGAAACAATGGATGGGTTCCAAATTGGGAAAGGGGTCGTCAAGGCTGTATATTGTCACCCTGCTTATTTAACTTATATGCAGAGTACATTATATGAAATGCTAGTTTGGATGAAGCACAACATGGAATCAAGATTGCCAGGAGAAATACCAATAACCTCAGGTATACAGATGACACCTCCGTTACAGCAGAAAGCAAAGAGGAACTAAAGAACCTCTTGATAAAGCTGAAAGAGGAGTGAAAAAATTCACTTAAAACTCAACATTCAAAAAACAAAGATTATGGCATCTGGTCCCAGCCCTTCATTGCAAATAGATGGAGAAACAATGGAAACAATGACAGACTTTATTTTCATGGGCTCCAAAATCACTGGAGTTGGTGATTGCAACCATGAAATTGAAAGATATTGGCTCCATGGAAGAAAAACTATGACAACCTGTGGTGGTTTAGTCACTAAGTCATATCCAACTCTTGCAACCCCATGGACTGTAGCCCATCAGGCTTCTCTGCCCATAGGATTCTGGAGGCAAGAATACCAGAGTGGGTTGTCATTTCCTTCTCCAGGGGATCTTCCCAACCCAGGAATCAAACTCAGGACTTATGCATTGCAGGCAGATTCTTCATCAATTGAGCTGTAAAGGAAAACCCTATGACAAGATACATAGGGTATGAAAAGCATAGACATTGCTTTGCTGACAAAGGTCCATCTAGTCAAAGCTATGGTTTTTCCAGTAGACATGTATGGATGTGAGAGTTGGGCCAGAAAGAAAGCTGAGTGCCAAAGAATTGATGCTTTTTAACTGTCATTTTGGAGAAGACTCTTGAGAGTCCCTTGGACTGCAAGGAGATAGAATCAGTCAATCCTAAAGGAAATCAGTCCTCAATATTCACTGGAAGGACTGATGCTGAAGCTCTGATACTTTGACCACCTGATGCTAAAAGCCGACTCATTAGAACAGACCTTGATGTTGGGAAAGATTGAAGGCAGGAAGATATGGGGAAGGCAGAGGACCAGATTTTTGGATGGTATCATTGACTCAATGGACATGAGTTTGAGCAAGTTTCAAGATATGGTGAAGCACAGGGAAGCTTGGCATGCTGCAGTCCATGGGTCTCAAGGAGTAGGACTAGACCGAGTGACTGAACAACAACTTATGAAAGAAGTTATATTCCATTTTCACTTTTTTGGGGGGATGCATTGTCTTCAAAACATCAATTAATCTGACTTTTCTATTTTATCATTTAGGATTTTTGTTGCCTTATAATTTTCTGTTTAGAATATATGTCCATTGATGTGATGGGGGTGTTATAAAGTCTCCTACCATCATTGCATCCCTCTCAATTTCTCCCTTTGTATCTTTTATGTAGTTGTTTTATGTTTTTAGATGCTCCTATTTTTTGGTGCATATACATTAATGAATGTAATATTATTTTCTTGCATCGATCTTTTTATCATTATATGGTGTCCTTTATCTTTCTTTATAGTATTTCTTTGAAAATGTATTTTGTTTTGATATAAATTTTGTTTCCCCTGATTTATTTCATTCTTTTTGCATGAAATACATTTTCCATCACCTTACTTTCAACCTACATGCCCCCTTGCCTTAATATGGGCCTTTTGTAGGTAGCATATTGTAGGCTCTTATTTTAAAATCCAATCTGCTACTTTATGTTTTTTGATTATAACACTTAGTCCTTAGACATTTAAGGTAATAATTGATAGTATGCATTTTTTGCCATTTTAAACCTTGTTTCTCAGTTGATTTTGTATTTCTTCTTTTTTTTACTTTCTTTTGTTTTTCCTAGATGGTTTGATGGTTTTCCTGTGTATCATGTTTGTTTTCTCTTCTTTTTGTGACTTTATTGTATGTTTTTTGTTTTTTGTTTTTTTTTAATTTGTGTCTATTCTATTTCTCAAGTGTGTTAACCACATCTTAAATCTACTCGCTTTAGACTGGTAGTCCTATATGCTCAGCATATTCTAAAAAAAAATCTTCATCCTCTTACTCTCCTCTCCCACATTTTATGATTTTTAAATATTTTATGGTTTTGATATTCTCTTTTGCATCTTCATGTTTGTTCTGTTCATTGTTGTTTACATTGCTTTCACAAAAATATTTTGATTTTTTAAATTTGTGTACTGTCTTAAGTGATTTCCTTTCCAACTGTGATTTTTCTCTTTCCTGCAGATTCTTGTTTCTTTTCTATTTAGAGTAGAACTTCTGATATTTCTTTTGGGATATGTTTAATATCGCTGTATTCTTTTAGCTTTTGCTTGTCTGAAAAACTATTTATCTCTCCTTCTATTCTAATCAATAACCTTTCTTGGTAGAGTATCCTGGGTTAAATATTTTCCCCTTTCAGAATTTTGAGTATATCTTGCCACCACTCCCTTCTGGCCTGCAACATTTCTATAGATAAATTAGCTGATAACCCTATGGAGGTTGTCTTGTGATTAAATCTTTGCTTTTCTCTTATTGCTTTTGTAATCCTCTTTATCATTTACTTTTGCAATTTAAATTATAGTATGCTTGGTAGATCTGTTTGGGTTCATCTTGTTTGGGACCCTCTGCACTTCCTGTCCGGAATGCTAGTTTCCTTCTTTAAGTTTGGGATGCATTGAGCCATAATTTCTTTAAATATATTTTTGATTCCCTTTTTTCATTCTTTTTCTTCTAAGATTCTTCTGATATGTAGATTGGCATTCCTTATACGACTCCAAAGGTCTCTTATATTTTTTCTTTTTTATTTGTCTTTCTTTCTGCTGTTCTGATTGGTTAATTTTCATCATTCTATCTTCTGCATTATTTAGTCTATTCATTGCCCTTAGCTCAGCTTTCATATTAGCAAATGAGTTTGCTAATTTTTCTTGATTCTTCTTTATAGTTTTTAGTTCTTTTTTTTTTTACAATAATCTGCACTTCTATTGATAACCTTTCTTAATTCATTTAGTATTTTCATTATCTCTTGTTTTGAACTCAGTGTCTATTAACCTAAAGTTGTCTATTTCATTGTTTGTAACTTCATAAGAATTATCTTCATCTTTTAAGTGGGAGTGGTTACTCTGATTGTTCATTTAACTTACATTTTTTAGACTCTATGCATTTAGGGGAAACAGTTATTTTTGGTCTTGAAGGTTTTTATGTGGAAGCATCTTAATGCAGCCTGTGTATGTCTAATATTTTTGATGTGAGGACTGTTTTTAGGATAGATGCCTGCCATGTATGTTGGCCATTGTCCTCTTGATAAATCTCGTGGCTGATATAGTGATGACCAAAACCCACATTGCCTATTGGAGGCAGAGTCTTCTGTTTGTTCTGTGGTTGTCAGTGCTCTGTCAGTGTACTCCCTAGCTCTTGGAGTAGAAACCTCCAGATCTATTTATATGCTGCAGTATGAAGTAGGTGAGATTGGAGAGACCCTTCTGGAGAAAAATCAATCAGTACTCCTCTACCAGAAGTTTCCACTAGGAATGTGCTCCATGGTGTCACCTGTCACTCACTGTGGCGATCTCACAGTACAGTGCTGTCTGTACTGCCCTTGGCCCTACCTCAAATGTTATTTTATTATAATGATACAATCTGCCTCTCTTCCTAAGTCTTGAAGTTAATAGGATGAATAGATATTACATTCACTCACAAATCACTGAATATCATTTGCAACATCTTGACCACCAGTTAAACTAGTAGAACACAGATAGGAGGCTGAATGCATTTTTGAATATTTCTGCTGCAACTGATGATATCAGTTGTACACCTCAATCTTTTTCAGGGAGATACCTAAATCATAACCTTGGCAAGAAATTTTCAGTAGAGTCCTAACCAGACTGGATGTTTTGCCATATGCTTATATGATCCTAATACGTGAACCATGAACTTCCAGATGTTCAAGCTGGTTTTAAAAAAGGCCGAGGAACCAGAGATCAAATTGCAACATCTGTTGTATCATCAAAAAAGCAAGAGAGTTCCAGACATCTATTTCTGCTTTATTGACTATGCAAAGACTTTGACTGTGTGGATCACAATAAACTGTGGAAAATTCTGAAAGAGACGGAAATACCGAGACGACCTGACCTGCCTCTTGAGAAACCTATATACAGGTCAGGAAAAAACAGTTAAAACTGGACATGGAACAACAGACTGGTTCCAAATAGGAAAAAGAGTATGTCAAGGCTGTATATTGTCACCCTGCTTATTTAACTTATATGTAGAGTGCATCATGAGAAACGCTTGACTGGAAGAAACACAAGCTGGAATCAAGATTGCAGGAGAAATATCAGTAACCTCAAATATGCCGATGACCACCCTTATGGGGCAGACAGTGAAGACAAACTAAAGAGCCTCTTGATGAAAGTGAAAGAGGAGAGTGAAAAAGTTGGCTTAAAAT
>NW_017215437.1:0-13912 GCF_001704415.2 Capra hircus
GGTTCTCCCCTCAGGCGAGATGAGGCCCATTTCCGCTGAGGCTTCTCGAGGCTAATCACACCTAACCTCTGGAGATTTCAAAGGGTCCTTCACACCCTTGCTGCAACTCAAGAAGTTCCCCGAAATACCCGTCTCCACTGGAGAGGAAGCACGAGAGTCCCGCCCACATCCAGAGGAGCCCCGATTCCGCCTCAAAACTCCAGAGGAGGGATCGTTTCCCTGCTTGGACCGTGAAGAATTCCCGGGGTTTCCATCGCATCTCAAGAGGAGGCGCTCTCCTCAGGAAAAAGGCGGAGAACTCCAGGGTCGTGCCACCATTCCCAGAGTCACCCATATGTCTCACTCCATTCGAGGGAAACATGTTTTCCCTTCACTGCCTCGACTTTCAAGCCAAGGATAGACTCACACCACGGTGGCACATGGGACAGCCCTCTGGGAAAGCCCTCGTGGGAAAGCCTCGTTGGAAAGCCTCCAGGGAAAGCCACAGATCCCTTGATCCACGCGAAGGGGAGTGTGACACTGCTGCTACAGCTCGGGAGGAAAGCGCACGTGCCTGCCCCACTCAAACAGGACGGTCTCCCCTGGGGAGACTCCAGAAGTACCCCAAGATCCATGTCAGCACTGGAGAGGAATCCTCAGGTTCCGGCACCGACTCCACAAAAGGTCTTAGGCCCCGGTATCGACGGGAGAGGAATCCTGAGAGGCCCCCGAGCAACTCGCATGGGGACTGGCCTTTTCTGACACCACCAGAGCGGGTCCCTCGGTCCCCTTTGTAAGTCGAGAGCACCTGCCGCAACTCGAGAAAATCCAGGAGGTTTTCCCCTCCAGGCGAGATGAGGCCCATTTCCGCTGAGGCGTCTCGAGGCTAATCACACCTAACCTCTGGAACTTCCAAAGGGTCCTTCACAGCCTTGCTGCAACTCAAGAAGAGCCCTGACATACCCATCTCCACTCGAGAGGAAGCACGAGCGTCCCGCCCACATCCAGAGGAGCTCCGTTTCCGCCTCTTATCTCGAGAGGAGGGATCCTTTCCCTGCGTGTTCGGGAAAGATTTCCCGGCGTTCCCGACGCATCTCAAGAGGTTGCGCTCTCCTCAGGAAAGGCGAGAGGAACTCCAGGTTCGTGCCACCCATTCCCCAGAGTCCCCCAGATGTCTCAGTCCACTCCAGGGAAACCTGTTTTCCCTGCACTGCCTCGACGTTCAAGCCGAGGATCGACTCACACCACGGTGGCACGTGGGACAGCCCTGTGGGAAAGCCTCGGGGGAAAGCCTGGTGGGAAAGCCTAGTGGGAACGCATCGAGGGAAAGCCTCGAGGGAAAGCCACAGATCCCTTGATACACGCGAAGGGAAGCGCGTGACACTGCTGCTACAGCTCGGGAGGAAAGCGCACGTGCATGCCCCCCACTCGAGACGAGGACTGACTCCCCTGGGGAGCGTCCAGAAGTACCCCCAAGATCCATGTCAGCACTGGAGAGGAATCCTCAGATTCTGGAACAGAATCCACAGAAAGTCTTAGGCCGCGGCATCGTCGGGAGGGGTATCCCGAGAGGCCCCCGAGCAACTAGCATGGGGACTGGCCTTTCTGAGGCCACCGGAGCGGGTCCCTGAGGTCCCCGTCGTAAGTCCAGAGCACCTGCCGCAACTCGAGAAAATCCAGGAGGTTCTCCCCTCCAGGCGAGTTGAGGCCCATTTCCGCTGAGGCGTCTCGAGGCTAATCACACCTAACCTCTGGAACGTCCAAAGGGTCCTTCACACCCTTGCTGCAACTCAAGAAGTTCCCCGACATACCCGTCTCCACTCGAGAGGAAGCACGAGAGTCCCGCCCACATCCAGAGGAGCCCCGTTTCAGCCTCCTAGCTCGAGAGGAGGGATCCTTTCCCTGCGTGGTCGGGAGAGAATTCGCGGCCTTCCCGTCGCATTTCAAGAGGAGGCGCTCTCCGCAGGAAAGGCAAGAGGAACTCCAGGGTCGTGCCACCATTCCCAGAGTCCCCCAGATGTCTCAGTCCATTCCAGGGAAACCTGTTTTCCCTGCACTGCCTCGACTTTCAAGCCGAGGATCGACTCACACCACGGTTGCACGTGGGACAGCCCTGTGGGAAAGCCTCGTGGTAAAGCCTCGACGGAAATCCTCGAGGGAAAGCCACAGATCCCTTAATCCAAGTGAGTGTTAACAGGAGGTTTTCACCTCCTTGCGAATTCAGATTTGGGCCCTGACTCAACACAAGGTCTTAGGCCTCGGCGTCGTCTGCAGAGTAATCCCGAAATTCAGCTGATGTGTAAGGGTCCCTCATTCCCCGCAAAGATGCGGAAAAATTGAACATCTAAATGTGAGTGAGACCCTAGCTTTTGCTCCCGAGTGGAGACGTTCCTGTGGGAAATTCTTGAGTTGTACAAGGGTTTGAAAGAGTCTTTGGAAATTCCAGATATTAGGTGTGATTAGCGTCGAGACGCCTCAGCGGAAAAGGGCCTCATCTCGCCTGGAGGGGAGATCCTCCTGGATTTTGTTGAGTTGAGAGAGGTGCTCTCGAGTTATGAGTGGGACATCAGGGACGAGATCTGTTGGGCTCAATAAAGTCCAGTCCTCATGCAAGTTGCTAGGAGGCCTCTCGGGATTCGTCTCCCATCTATACCAGGGCCTTAGACCTTGTGTGGGGTCGGGGTCGGAACCTGAGGATTCGTCTCCAGTGCTGACATGGATCTTGGGGTACTTCTGGAGTCTCCCCAGGGGAGTCAGTCCTCGTCTCGAGTGGGAGAATGCACGTGCGCCTTCCTCCCAAGCTGTAGCAGCAGTGTCACGCTTCCCCTCACGTGAATCAAGGGATCTGTGGCTTTCCCTCGAGGCTTTCCCACGAGGCTTTTCCACGAGGGTTTCCCACAAGGCTTTTCCACAGGGCTGTTCCACGTGCCACCATGGTGTGAGTCGATCCTCGGCATGATAGTCGAGGCAGTGCAGGGAAAACAGTTTCCCCTGGAATGGACTGAGTCATCTGGGGGACTCTTGGAATGGTGGAACAACCCTGGAGTTCCTCTCGCCCTTCCTGTGGAGAGCACCTTCTCTTGAGACGTGATGGGAACGCCGGGTATTCTTTCCTGACAAAGTAGGGAAAGGATCCCTCATCTCAAGATCAGGGTGGAAACAGAGCTCCTCTGCCTGTGGGCGGGCCCCTCCTGCCTCCTCTCGAGTGGAGACGGGTATGTCGGGGAACTTCTTTAGTTGCAGCAAGGGTGTGAAGGACCCTTTGGAAGTTCCAGAGGTGAGGTGTGATTAGGTTCTAGCCCCCTCAGCGGAAATGGGCCTCATCTCGCCTGGAGGGGAGAACCTCCTGGATTTTCTCGAGTTGCGGCCGGTGCTCTCGACTTACGACGGGGACCTCAGGGACCCACTCTGGTGGCCTCAGGAAAGGCCAGTCCCCATGCGAGTTGTTAGGGGACCTCTCGTGATTCCTCTCCCATCGATGCTGGGGCCTAAGACTTGTGTGGATTCGGGGCCAGCACCTGAGGATTCCTCTGCAGTGCTGATGTGTATCTTGGGGTACTTCTGGAGTTACTCCAGGGGAGTCATTCTCGTCACCAGTGGGGTCATGCACGAGCTCTTTCCTCACTAGTTGTTGCCGCAGTGTCACGCTTCCCTTCGCGTGGATCGAGGGATATGTGTCTTTCCCTCGAGGCTTTCCCACGAGGCTTTCCCACAGGGCTGTCCCACGTGCCACCGTGGTGTGAGTCGATCCTCGGCGTGAAAGTCGAGGCAGTGCAGGGAAAACAGGTTCCTCTGGTTTGGACTGATGCTGGGAGCAAGTGTGAGGACTCCCGGCCGTGATAAGGTCATGAGGAAGGAAGCTGACATACGCAAGGTGTGTTCAGACTTCAGGGACCCCTCTGCAAATTCCTACTCATGTACCCCAACAAAAATCTGCCGGCTTATGTGCTCTGCCTTTCCACTCTTCTCACATTTTCTGGAAAAAGTCAATTCAGGGCTTTAGTCTTCTGCATTTGAAAGAGTGTTTCAATCCAAAAACCCCTCTGATGGCTTTCTAGCCTGCCTGGAGGACTCGAACTGCTGAGCATGTGATTGTTTGAGGCCTCCTGACCGCAGGAGGCACAGGAAGCTTAAAGCATCCTAGGAATGTAGGGGCATCCGAGGAGTCAAAATCTTTAGAATAGGACTGATTAAAAGTTTCATTTGTTGGGTCAATGCTTGCTGCTAAATTTTCATATCCTTTATTTTTAGATATAGTTGGTATATAAAAAAACAAGTAGCAGACCGGTTATTAGCAACATTAGATCTTTGAGTTAAGTACCTTCTTTGTTATAACCCACTGCACCTTTGTTCTATAGAGATGTAACTTTAATGCTTTAAGGAGATGCAGTTTAAAGAAAAACACTTCAGGAGAAACAAAATTAACATTCATTAAGGAAGAGAGCCAAAAAGTGTTAACAAGCCTCTTGGCCAGATGATAATGTAAATCACCTGAGACCTTTTGTATACAAAATGATGTACAGAAAGAGTCTGGGCAGCGAACGCTACATAATTTTGTGTTACCCATTGATCTCCATGTTTTATCAAAAGTATAAAAGGCCTTCTGAACAATAAAGGATGGGGCCAGTTTCTCAGACCAGTTTCTCGAACTAGTCTCTCTGCCTGGTTTCCTGGGACTCAGGCCCCCCCGTGTCTTTCCTCTCTTTCTTCTTCCCTCCTTTTCCTTCTCTCTGCTCTTTACTTTAACTTCAGGTTGAATCTCCACAGGGGCGCAGAGGCTCGCCAGGTCGACTTACTTGGCCTGGCTGTTAAGACCTGCACGAAAGGGAGCTTAGGTCGAAGCATCCCTTAGATATTCAAGCAGTCGCCGGTGGCCCAATGTAGATGGTGCAAATTCCTTGTCTGGAATTTTATTGGCCTTCCGCGTAAACCAAGCTA
The DNA here is from genome assembly GCF_001704415.2 of Capra hircus. Taxonomy (NCBI): domain Eukaryota; kingdom Metazoa; phylum Chordata; class Mammalia; order Artiodactyla; family Bovidae; genus Capra; species Capra hircus. Next base: position 4,918 of record NW_017215437.1, read on the forward strand.
TTCAGCCCACTTCCTCCACTTAATCTTCTTAATACACTATAGTTTCTTACTCTAATCTTACATTAATAAATAAACAAGTCTTTCCACCTCAACGCCGTCCATCGTCGAATTCCCTGGATCCAGGGGGCTGGACCCCGGCAGACTGAGATATCTGGGGGACTCTTGGAATGGTGGGACGACCCTGGAGTTCCTCTCGCCTTTCCTGTGGAGAGCGCCTCCTCTTGAGATGCGACGGGAACGCCGGGAATTCTTTCCAGAACATGCAGGGAAAGGATCCCTCATCTCGAGCTACGAGGCGGAAACGGGGCTCCTCTGGATGTGGGCGGGACTCTCGTGCTTCCTCTCGAGTGGAGTCAGGTATGTCGGGGAACTTCTTGAGTTGCAGCAAGGGTGTGAAGACCCTTTGGAAGTTCCAGAGGTTAGGTGTGATTAGCCTCGGAACCGCTCAGCGGAAAAGGGCCTCATCTCGCCTGGAGGGGAGAACCTCCTGGATTTTCTCGAGTTGCGGCAGATGCTCTCGACTTATGACGGGGACCTCAGGGACCCGTTCTGGTGGCCTCAGGAAAGGCCAGTCCCCATGCGAGTTGCTCCGGGCCTCTCGGGATTCCTCTCCCGTCGATGCCCGGGCCTAAGAACATGTGTGGATTCGGTCCTGGAACCGGAGGGTTCCTCTCCAGTGCTGACATGGATCTTGGGGTACTTCCAGAGTATCTCCAGGGGAGTCAGTCCTCGTCTCGAGTGGGGGCATGCACGTGCCATTTCTTCCCGAGCTGTAGCAGCAGTGTCACGCTTCCCTTCGCGTGGATCAAGGGATCTGTGGCTTTCTCTCGAGGCTTTCCATGAGGCTTTCCACGAGGCTTTCCCAAAGGGCTGTCCCACGTGCCAACGTGGTGTGAGTCGATCCTCGGCTTGAAAGTCCAGGCAGTGCAGGGAAAACAGGTGTTCCTGGAATGGACTGAGACATCTGGGGCACTCTGGGCATGGTGGCACGACCCTGAAGCTCCTCTCGCCTTTCCTGTAGAGAGCGGTTCCTCTTGAGTTGCTATGGGAAAGCCGGGAATTCTTTCCCGACCACGCAGGGAAAGGATATCTCCTCTCGACCTAGGAGGCGGAAACGGGGCTCCTCTGGATGTGGGCGGGACTCTCGTGCTTCCTCTCGAGTGGAGACGGGTATGTCGGGGAACTTCTTGAGTTGCAGCAAGGGTGTGAAGGACCCTTTGGAAGTTCCAGAGGTTAGGTGTCATTAGCCTCGAGACACCTCAGCGGAAATGGACCTCAACTCGCTAGGAGGGGAGAACCTCCTGGATTTTCTCGAGTTGGGGCAGGTGCTCTCGACTTACGACGGGGACCTCAGGGACCCGCTCTGGTGGCCTCAGGAAATGCCAGTCCCCATGCGAGTTGCTCGGGGGCCTCTCGGGATTCCTCTCCCGTCGATGCCGGGGACTATGACCCTGTGTGGAGTCGGTGCCGGAACCTGAGGATTCCTTTCCAGTGCTGACATGGATCTTTGGGTCCTTCTGGAGTCTCCCAGGGGAGTCAGTCCTCGTCTCGAGTGGGGGCATGCACGTGCGCTTTCCTCTCTAGCTGGCCCAGCCGTGTCACTCTTCCCTTCGCCTGGATCAAAGGATCTGTGGCTTTCGCTCGAGGCTTTCCCACGAGGCTTTCCCACGAGTCTTTCCCACAGGGCTGTTCCACGTGCCACCGATGTGAGTCGATCCTCGGCTTGAAAGTCGAAACAGTGCAGGGAAAACAGGTTTCCCTGGAATGGACTGAGGCATCTGGGGGACTCTGGGAATGGTGGCACGACCCTGGAGTTCCTCTCGCCTTTCCTGTGGAGAGCGCCTCCTCTTGAGATGCGCCGGGAACGCCAGGAATTCTTTCACGACCACGCAGGGAAAGGATCCCTTCTCTCGAGCTAGGAGGCGGAAACGGGGCTCCTCTGGATGTGGGCTGGACTCTCGTGCTTCCTCTCGAGCGGAGATGGGTATGTCGGGGAACTTCTTGAGTTGCAGCAAGGGTGTGAAGGACCCTTTGGAAGTTCCAGAGGTTAGGTGTGATTAGTCTCCAGACTCCTCAGCAGAAATGGGCCTCATCACGCCTGGATGGGAGAACCTCCTGGATTTTCTCGAGTTGCGACAGGTGCTCTCGACTTAAGATGGGGACCTCAGGGACCCACTCTGGTGGCCTCAGGAAAGGCCAGTTCCCATGCGAGTTGATCTGGGCCTCTAGGATTTCTCTCCCGTCGATGCCGGGGCCCAAGACCTTGTGTGGAGTCGGTGAACGAACCTGAGGATTCCTCTACAGTGCTGCCATGGATCTTGGGGTACTTCTGGAGTCTCCCCAGGGGAGTGAGTCCCTGTCTCGAGTGGGGGTATGCACGTGCGCTTTCTTCCCCAGCTGTAGCAGCAGTGTCACGCTTCCCTTCGCGTGGATCAAGGGATCTGTGGCTTCCCTCGAAGCTTTCCCACGAGGCTTTCCCACGAGTCTTTCCCACAGGGCTGTCCCACGTGCCACCGTGGTGTGAGTCGATCCTCGGCTTGAAAGTCGAGGCAGTGCAGGGAAAACAGGTTTCCCTGGAATAGACTGAGACATCTGGGGGACCCTGGGAATGGTGGCACGACCCTGGAGTTCCTCTCGCCTTTCCTGTGGAGAGCGCCTCCTCTTGAGATGCGACGGGAACACAGGGAATTCTTTCCCGACCACGCAGGGAATGTATCCCTCCTCTCGAGCTAGGAGGAGGAAACGCGGCTCCTCTGGATGTGGGCTGGACTCTCGTGCTTCCTCTCGAGCGGAGATGGGTATGTCGGGGAACTTCTTGAGTTGCAGCAAGGGTGTGAAGGACCCTTTGGAAGTTCCAGAGGTTAGGTGTGATTAGTCTCCAGACTCCTCAGCAGAAATGGGCCTCATCACGCCTGGATGGGAGAACCTCCTGGATTTTCTCGAGTTGCGACAGGTGCTCTCGACTTAAGATGGGGACCTCAGGGACCCGCTCTGGTGGCCTCAGGAAAGGCCAGTTCCCATGCGAGTTGATCTGGGCCTCTAGGATTTCTCTCCCGTCGATGCCGGGGCCCAAGACCTTGTGTGGAGTCGGTGAACGAACCTGAGGATTCCTCTACAGTGCTGCCATGGATCTTGGGGTACTTCTGGAGTCTCCCCAGGGGAGTGAGTCCCTGTCTCGAGTGGGGGTATGCACGTGCGCTTTCTTCCCCAGCTGTAGCAGCAGTGTCACGCTTCCCTTCGCGTGGATCAAGGGATCTGTGGCTTCCCTCGAAGCTTTCCCACGAGGCTTTCCCACGAGTCTTTCCCACAGGGCTGTCCCACGTGCCACCGTGGTGTGAGTCGATCCTCGGCTTGAAAGTCGAGGCAGTGCAGGGAAAACAGGTTTCCCTGGAATAGACTGAGACATCTGGGGGACCCTGGGAATGGTGGCACGACCCTGGAGTTCCTCTCGCCTTTCCTGTGGAGAGCGCCTCCTCTTGAGATGCGACGGGAACACAGGGAATTCTTTCCCGACCACGCAGGGAATGTATCCCTCCTCTCGAGCTAGGAGGAGGAAACGGGGCTCCTCTGGATGTGGGCGGGACTCTCGTGCTTCCTCTCGAGTAGAGACGGGTATGTCGGGGAACTTGTTGAGTTGCAGCAAGGGTGTGAATGACCCTTTGGAAGTTCCAGAGGTTAGGTGTGATTAGCCTCGAGACGCCTCAGCGGAAATGGGCCTCATCTCGCCTGGAGGGGAGAACCTCCTGGATTTTCTCGAGTTGCGGCCGGCGCTCTCGACTTACGACAGGGACCTCAGGGACCCGCTCTGGTGGCCTCAGGGAAGGCCAGTCCCCATGCGAGTTGCTCGGGGCCTCTCGAGATACCTGTCCCATCGATGCCGGGGCCTAAGACCTTGTGTGGAGTCGGTGCCGGTACCTGAGGATTTCCCCTCCAGTGTGACATGGATCTTGGGGTACTTCTGGAGTCTCCCCAGGGGAGTCAGTCCTCGTCTCGAGTGGGGGCATGCACCTGCGCTTTCCTCCCTAGCTGTAGCAGCAGAGTCACCCTTCCCATCACGTGGGTCAAGGGATCTGTGTCATTCCCTCGAGGCTTTCCCACGAGGCTTTCTCATGAGGCTTTCCCACAGGGCTCTCCCACGTACCACCGTGGTGTGGAGTCCGTCCTCGGCTTGAAAGTAGCAGCAGTGCAGGGAAAACAGGTTTCCCTGGAATGGACTGAGACATCTGGGGGACTCTGGGAATGGTGGCACGACCCTGGAGTTCCTCTCGCCTTTCCTGTGGAGAGCGCCTCCTCTTAAGGTGCGACGGGAACGCCGGAAATTCTTTCCCGTACACACATGGAAAGGATCCCACCTCTCGAGCTATGAGTCGGAAACGGGGCTCCTCTGGATGTGGGCGGGACTCTCGTGCTTCCTCTCGAGTGGAGACGGGTATGTCGGGGAACTTCTTGAGTTGCAGCAAGGGTGTGAAGGACCCTTTGGAAATTCCAGAGTTTAGGTGTGATTATCCTCGATATGCCTCAGCGGAAATGGGCCTCATCTCGCCTGGAGGGGAGAACCTCCTGGATTTTCTCGAGTTGCGGCCGGCGCTCTCGACTTACGACAGGGACCTCACGGACCCGCTCTGGTGGCCTCAGGAAAGGCAAGTCCCCATGCGAGTTTGCTCCGTGCATCTCGGAATTCCTCTCCCGTCAATGCTGGGGCCTAAGACCTTGTGTGGCGTCATGGCCGGAACCTGTGGATTCCTCTCCAGTGCTGACATGAATCTTGGGGTACTTCTGGAGTCTCCCCAGGGGAGTCAGTCCACGTCTCTAGTGGGGGCATACGCCGGTGCTTTAAACCCGTGTTGTAGCTGAAGTGTCACGCTTCCTGTCGCGTGGATCAAGGGATCTGGGCTATCCTTCGAGGTTTCAAATGAGGCTTTCCCATGATGCCTTCTAAAAGGGCTGTGCCAAGTGCCACTGTGGTGTGAGTCGATCCACGTCATGAAAGTCCAGATAGTTTAAGGAAAGCAGGTTCCTCTAGAATGGACTGTGACATCTAGGGGACTCTTGGATGGTGGCACGACCCTGGAGTTCCTATCGACTTTCTGTGGAGAGTGCGTCCTCTTGAGATGCGACGGGAACGCCGGGAATTCTTTCCCAACGAAGCAGGGAAACGATCCCTGATCTCGAACTAAGAGGCGGAAACGGGCTCCTCTGGATGTGGGCGGGACCCTCGTGCTTCCTCTTGAGTGGAGACGGGTATGTCCGGGAACTTCTTGAGTTGCAGCACGGGTGTGACGGACCCTTTGTAAGTTCCAGAGGTTAGGTGTGATTAGCCTCCAGAGGGCTTAGCGGAAATGGGTCTCATCTCGCTGGGAGGGGAGAACCACCTGGACTTTCTCGAGTTGAGGCAGGTGCTCTAGACTTACGACAGGGACCTCATGGACCCGCTCTGGTGGCAACAGGAAAGGCCAGTCCACATGCGAGTTGCTAGAGGGCCTTTCGGGATTCCTTTCCCGTCGATGCCGGGGCGTAAGACCTTATGTGGTAACGGGGCCGAGACCTGAGGTTTCCCCTCCAGTGCTGACATGTATTTTGGGGTACTTCTGGAGTCTCCCAGGAGAGTCAGTCCTCTTCTCGAGCGGAGGTATGCACGTGCGCTTTCCTCCCGAGCTGTAGCAGCAGTATCACGCTTCCCTTCGCGTGGATCAAGGGATCTGTGGCTTTCCCTCGAGGCTTTCCCACGAGGCTTTCCCACAGGGCTGTCCCACGTGCCACCGTGGTGTGAGTCGATCCTCGGCTTGAAAGTCGAGGCAGTGCAGGGAAAACAGGTTTCCCTGAAATGGACTGAGACATCTGGGGGACTCTGGGAATGGTGGCACGACCCTGGATTTCCTCTCACCTTTCCTGTGGAGAGCGCCTCCTCTTGAGATGCGATGGGAACGCTGGGAATTCTTTCCCGACCACGCAGGGAAACGATCGCTCCTCTCGAGCTAGGAGGCGGAAACGGGGCTCCTCTGGATGTGGGCGGGACTCTCGTGCTTCCTCTCGAGTGGAGACGGGTATATCGGGGAACTTCTTGAGTTGCAACAAGGGTGTGATGGACCCGTTGGAAGTTCCAGAGGTTAGGTGTGAATAGCCTCGAGATGCCTCAGCGGAAATGGGCCTCATCTCGCCTGAAGGGGAAAACCTCCTGGATTTTCTTGGGTTGCAGCAGGTGCTCTCGACTTAAGACGCGGACCTCAGGGACCCGCTCTGGTGGCCTCAGGAAAGGCCAGTCCCCATGTGAGTTGCTCTGGGGCCTCTCGGGATTCCTCTCCCGTCGATGCTGGGGCCTAAGACCTTGTGTGGAGTCAGTTCCGGAACCTGAGGATTCCTCTCCAGTGCTGACATGGATCTTGGGTACTTCTGGAGTCTCCCCAGGGGAGTTAGTCCTCGTCTCGAGTGGGGGCATGCACGTGCGTTTTCCTCTCGAGCTGTAGCAGCAGTGTCGCGCTTCCATTCGCGTGGATGAAGGGATCTGTGGCTTTCCCTCGAGGCTTTCCCACGAGGCTTTCCATGAGGCTTTCCCGCAGGGCTGTCCCACGTGCCACCGTGGTGTGAGTCGATCCTCGGCTTGAAAGTCGAGGCATTGCAGGGAAAACAGGTTTCCCTGGAATGGACTGAGACATCTGGGGGACTCTGGGATGGTGGCACGACCCTGGAGTACCTCTTGCCTTTCCTGTGGAGAGCGCCACCTCTTGAGATGCGAAGGAAACGCCGGGAATTCTTTCCCGACCACGCAGGGAAAGGTATCCCTCCTCTCGAGCTAGAGGCAGGAAACGGGGCTCCTCTGGATGTGGGCGGGACTCTCGTGCTTCCTCTCGAGTGGAGACGGGTATGTCGGGGAACTTCTTGAGTTGCAGCAAGGGTGTGAAGGGCCTCTTTGGATGTTCCAGAGGTTAGGTGTAAATAGCCTCCAGAGGCCCTCAGCTGAAATGGGCCTCATCTCGCCTGGAGGGAGAACCTCCTGGTTTTTCCGAGTTGGGCAGGTGCTCTCGACTTACGACGGGGACCTCAGGGACCCGCTCTGGTGGCCTCAGGAAAGGCCAGTCCATGTGAGTTGCTCGGGGCCTCTCCGGGATACCTATCCCGTCGATGCCGGGGCCTAAGACCTTGTGTGGAGTTGATGGGCCGAAATCTGACGATTCCTCTCCAGTGCTGACATGGATCTTGGGGTGCTTCTGGAGTCTCCCAGGGGAGTCAGTCCTCGTCTCGAGTGGGGCATCCTCGTGCGCTTTCCTTCCGAGCTGTAGCAGCTGTGTCACGTCTTCCCTTCGCGTGGATCAAGGATCAGGGGCTTTCCCTCGAGGCTTTCCCACGAGGCTTTCCCACGAGGCTTTCCCACAGGGCCTGTCCCACGTGCCACCGTGGTGTGAGTCGATCCTCGGCTTGAAAGTCGAGGCAGGCAGGGAAAACAGGTTTTCCCTGGAATGGACTGAGACATCTGGGGGACTCTGGGAATGGTGACACGACCCTGGAGTTCCTCTCGCCTTTCCTGTTTAGAGCGACCTACTCTTGAGATGCGACGGGAACGCCGGGATTCTTTCCCGACCACGCAGGGAAAGGATCCCTCCTCTCGAGCTAGGAGGCGGAAATGGGTCTCCTCTGGATATGGGCAGAACTCTCGTGCTTCCTCTCGAGTAGAGACGGGTATGTCGGGGAGCTTCTTGAGTTGCAGCAAGGGTGTGAAGGACCCTTTGGAAGTTCCAGAGATTAGGTGCGATTAGCCTCGAGACGCCTCAGCGGAAAAGGGCCTCATCTCGCCTGGAGGGAGAACCTCCTGGATTTTCTCGAGTGGCGGCAGGTGCTCACGACTTACAATGGAGACCACAGGGACCCGCACTGGTGGACTCAGGAAAGGCCAGTCCCTTGCGAGTTGCTCGGGGGCCTCCGGATTCCTCAACCTTCGATGCCGGGGCCACAGACCTTGTGAGGAGTCGGAGCCGGAGCCGAAGGATTCCTCTCCAGTGCTGATATGGATCGTAGGGTACTTCTGGAGTCTCCTAGGGAGTAGGTCCTCATCTCGAGTGGGGTCATGCCCGTGCGCTTTCCTCCTGAACTGTAGCAGCAGTGTCACCTTCCTTTCCGCTTGGATCAATTGATCAGGTGCTTTCCCTCGAGGCTGTTCCCGGTGGGGCAGCATGGAACACAGGACATATATTTTGGACTCGGGGGATCGAGCCCCCGGATCTTCTTCTCCTCGAAAGAGCCCAATTATTTCGCGGCACACCTATTTATTTGCATTTTGTCGAGTGGAACAACCGGGTGGCTTTTTTTCCCTTTTGTTAGAGATAGTCAACAACGGATGTCTTGGGTTCATGAGGTTCTCATGGAGAGGAAGTAAAACCTATGTTCTTAATTCCCGTCAATACGGCGAGAAACAACTCAAGCAATATTGCACCCTTCAGATTTCTTCGTAGATCCTCAGCCAGGGTGAAGGACCTTACTTGTTCTTCACCATGCTAACAGAATGCGTAAGATGAATGACGTGGTCTCGCGCCCCATTGTTTTTTCCGTTTGAGGCAAAAAACTGCGGGGTTAAATCCAACACTCGATTAATCCTTTTCGTGGACCTCAAAAAGGGTCCTTTCACACCTCGCTGCAACTCAAGAAGTCTTCCCGACATATACCGTCCCTCACTCGAGAGGAACCGAGAGTCCCGCCACGATATCAGAGAATGCCCGTTTCCGCCTGCTAGCTGAGAGGAGTACCTTTCCTCTGCGTGGCGGAAGAGATTCCGGCTTTCCCTAGTCCATCAAGAGGAAGCCCTCCTAGAGACAGAAGGCCATAGGACTCAGGGCTCCACATCGTCCCAGAGTGCCCAACTGTTTCCCTCAGTCCATTCATCCAACACCTGTTTTCCCTTGGCCACTGCCTCGACTTTCAAGACCGAGGCGATCAGACTCACACAACGTGGCAGACACCTTGGGACAGCCTCGTGAAAGCCTCTTGGTAAAGCCTCGTGGGAAAA
>NW_017215438.1:0-13910 GCF_001704415.2 Capra hircus
AATATCCAGGAGGATCTCCTCCAGGCGAGATGAGGCCCATTTCCGCTGAGGCTGTCGAGGCTAATCACACCTAAGCTCTGAAATTTCCAAAGGGTCCTTCACACCGTTGCTGCAACCTCAAGAAGTTCCCCGACACACCCGTCTCCACTCGAGAGGAATCACGAGAGTCCGCCCACATCCAGAGGAGCCCCGTTTCCGCCTCCTAGCTCGAGAGGAGGGATCCGTTTCCCTGCGAGTCGGAAAGAATTCCCGGCGTTCCCGTCGCATCTCAAGAGGAGGCGCTCTCCACAGGAAAGGCGAGAGGAACTCCAGGGTCGTGCCACATTCCCAGAGTCGCCCTGATGTCTCAGTCCATTCCAGGGAAACCTGTTTTCCCTGCACTGCCTCGACTTTCAAGCCGAGGATCGACTCACACCACGGTGGCACGTGGGACAGCCCTGTGGGAAATCCTCGTGGGAAAGCCTCGTGGGAAAAGCCTCGAGAGAAAGCCACAGATCCCTTGATCCACGCGAAGGGAAGCGCGACCCTGCTGCTACAGCTAGGGAGGAAAGCGCACGTGCATGCCCCAATCGAGACGAGGACTGACTCCCCTGGGGAGACTCCAGAAGTACCGAAGATGCACGTCAGCACTGGAGAGGAATCCTCAGGTTCCGGCACCGACTCCACACAAGATCTTAGGCCCCGGCATCGAAGGGGGAGGAATCCCTAGAGGCCCCCGAGCAACTCGCATGGGGACTGGCCTTTCCTGAGGCCACCAGAGCGGGTCCCTGAGGTCCCCGTCGTAAGTCGAGACCCCTGCCGCAACTCGAGAAAATCCAGGAGGTTCTCCCCTCCAGGCGAGATGAGGCCCATTTCCGCTGAGACTTCTCGAGGCTAATCACACACCTAACCTCTGGAACTTCCAAAGGGTCCTTCACACCCTTGCTGCAACTCAAGAAGTTCCCCGACTTATCCGGCTCCACTCGAAAGGAAGCACGAGACTCCCGCCCACATCCAGAGGAGACCCGTTTCTGCCTCCTAGCTCGAGAGGAGGGATCCTTTCCCTGCGTGTTCGGGAAAGAATTCCCGGCGATCCCGTCGCATCTCAAGAGGAGGCACCCTCCACAGGAAAGGCGAGAGGAACTGCAGGGTGCCACCATTCCCAGAGTCCCCAGATGTCTCAGTCCATTCCAGGGAAACCTGTTTTCCCGGCACTGCCTCGACTTTCAAGCCGATTTTAGACTCACACCACGGTGGCACGTGGGACAGCCCTGTGGGAAAGCCTCGTGGGAAAGCCTCGAGGGAAAGCCACAGATCCCTTGATCCACGCGAAGGGAAGCGTACCCTGCTGCTACAGCTCGAGAGGAAAGCGCACGTGCATGCCCCCACTCGAGACGAGGTCTGACTCCCCTGGGGAGACTCCAGAAGTTCCCCAGGATCCATGTCAGCACTGGAGAGAAATCCTCAGGTTCCGGCACCGACTCCACACAAGGCCTTATTCTCCGGCATTGATGGGAGTGGAATCCCGAGAGGCCCCGAGCAACTCGCATGGGGACTGGCCTTTCCTGAGGCCACCAGAGTGCGTCCCTGAGATCCCCGTCATAAGTTGAGAGCACCTGCCGCAACTCGAGAAAATCCAGGAGGTTCTCCCCTCCAGGCGAGGTGAGGCTCACTTCTACTGAGGCATCTCGAGGCTAATCACACCTAACCTCTGGAACTTCCAAAGAGTCCTTCACACCGTTGCGGCAATTCAAGAAGTTCCTCGACATACCCATCTCACACGAGAGGAAGAACTAGCGTCCCGCCTACATCCAGAGGAGCCCCTTTTCCGCCTCATAGCTCGAGAGGAGGGATCCTTTCCCTGCGTGGTCGGGAAAGAATTCCCGGTGTTCCCGTCGCATCTCAAAGAGGCGCTATCCACAGGAAAGGCGAGAGGAACTCCAGGGTCGTGCCACCATTCCCAGAGTCCCCAGATATCTCAGTCCATTCCAGGGAAACCTGTTTTCCCTGCACTGCCTCGACTTTCAAGGCGAGGATCGACTCACACAGAGGTGGCACGTGGACAGCCCTGTGGGAAAGCCTCATGGAAAGCCTCGTGGCAAAGCCTCGAGGGAAAGCCACAGATCCCTTGATCCACGCGAAGGGAATCGCCACACTGCTGCTACAGACCGGGGGGAAAGCCCATGTGCCTGCCCCCACTTGAGACGAGTACTGACTCCCCTGGGGAGACTCCAAAGTACCCCAAGATCCATGTCAGCACTGGAGATGAATCCTCAGGTTCCGGCACCGACTCCACACAAGGCCTTATGCTCCGGCATCGATGGGAGTGGAATCCTGAGAGGCCCCGAGCAACTCGCATGGGGACTGGCCTTTCCTGAGGCCACCAGAGTGCGTCCCTGAGGTCCACGTCGTAAGTTGAGAGCACCTGACGCAACTCGAGAAAATCCAGGAGGTTCTCCCCTCCAGGCGAGGTGAGGCTCACTTCTACTGAGGCATCTCGAGGCTAATCACACCTAACCTCTGGAACTTCCAAAGGGTCCTTCACACCCTTGCTGCAACTCAAGAAGTTCCTCGACATACCCATCTCCACTCGAGAGGAAGAACGAGCGTCCCGCCTACATCCAGAGGAGCCCCTTTTCCACCTCATAGCTGCAGACGAGGGATCCTTTCCTTGCGGGGTCGGGAAAGAATTCCGGCGTTCCCGTCGCATCTCAAGAGGAGGAGCTCTCCACAGGAAAGGCGAGAGGGACTCAAGGGTCGTGTCACCATTCCCAGAGTCCCCCAGATGTCTCAGTCCATTCCAGGGAAAGCTGTTTTCCCTGCACTGCCTCGACTTTCAAGCCGAGGATCAACTCACACCACGGTGGCACGTGGGACAGCCCTGTGGGAAAGCCTCGTGGGAAAGCTTCGAGGGAAAGCCACAGATCCCTTGATCCACGCGAAGGGAAGCGCAACACTGCTGCTACAGGTAGGGAGGAAAGCGCACGTGCATGGCCCCAATCGAGATGAGGACTGACTCCCCTGGGGAGACTACAGAAGTACCCCAAGATCCATGTCAGCACTGGAGAGGAATCCTCAGGTTCCGACACCGACTCCACACAAGGTCTTAGGCCCTGGCATCGACGGGAGAGGAATCCCGAGAGTCCCCCGAGCAACTCGCATGCGGACTGGCCTTTCCTGAGGCCACCAGAGCGGGTAACAGAGGTCCCTGTCGTAAGTCGAGAGCACCTGCCGAAACTCGAGAAAATGCAGGAGGTTCTAACCTCCAGGCGAGATGAGGCCCATTTCCGCTGAGGCGTCTGGAGGCTATTCACATCTAACATCTGGAACTTCCAAAGGGTCCTTCACACCCTTGCTGCAACTCAAGAAGTTCCCCGACATACCCGTCTCCACTTGAGAGGAAGCACGAGAGTCCCGCCCACATCCAGAGGAGACCCGTTTCCGACTCCTAGCTCGGGAGAAGGGATCCTTTCCCTGCGTGGTGGGGAAAGAATTCCCCGCGTTCCTGTCGCACCTCAAGAGGAGGTGCTCTCCACAGGAAAGGCGAGAGGAACTCCAGGGTCGTGCCACCATTCCCAGCGTCCCCCAGATGTCTCAGTCCATTCCAGGGAAAATTATTTTCCCTGCACTGCCTCGACTTTGAAGCCGAGGATCAACTCACACCACGGTGGCACGTGGGACAGCCCTGTGGGAAAGCCTCGTGGGAAAGACTCGGGGAAAGCCTCGAGGGAAAGCCGCAGATCCCTTGATCCACTCGAAGGGAAGCTTGACACTGCTGCTACAGCTCGGTAGGAAAGCGCACGTGCATGCCCCCACTCGAGACGAGGACTGACTCCCCTGGGGAGACAACAGAAGTAGCCCAAGATCCATGTCAGCACTGGAGAGGAATCCTCACGTTCCGGCACCGACTCCAAGCAAGGTCTTAGGCCCCGGCATCGACGGGAGAGGAATCCCGAGAGGCCCCCGAGCAACTCCCATGGCGACTGGTCTTTCCTGAGGCCACCAGAGCGTGTCCTGAGGTCCCCGTCATAAGTCGAGAGCACCTGCGGCAACTCGCGAAAATCCAGGCGGTTCTCCCCTCCAGGCGAGATGAGGCCCATTTCCGCTCAGGCTTCTCGTGGCTAATCACACCTAACCTCTGGAACTTCCAAAGGGTCCTTCACACCCTTGCTGCAACTCAAGAAGTTCCCCGACATACCCGTCTCCAATCGAGAGGAAGCACAGAGACTCCCGCCCATATCCAGAGGAGCCCCGTTTCCCGTCTCCTAGCTCGAGAGGAGGGATCCTTTCCCCTGCGTGGTCGGGATAGAATTCCCAGTGTTCCGTCACATCTAAAGAGGAGGTGCTCTCCACAGGAAAGGTGAGAGTAACTCCAGGGTCGTGCCGCCATTCCCAGAGTCCCCCAGATATCTCAGTCCATTCCAGGGAAACCTGTTTTCCCTGCACTGCCTGGACTTTCAAGCTGAGGATCGAGTCACACCACGGTGGCACGTGGGACAGCCCTGTGGGAAAGCCTCGAGGGAAAGCCACAGATCCCTTTATCCACGCGAAGGGAAGCGCGACACTTCTGCTACAGCTCGGGAGGAAAGCGCACGTGCATGCCCCCTCTCGAGACGAGGACTGACTCCCTTGGGCAGACTCCAGAAGTACCCCAAGATCCATGTCAGCAGTGGAGAGGAATGCTCAGGTTACGGCACCGATTCTACACAAGATCTTAGGCCCCCGGCATCGACGGGAGAGAAATCCTGAGAGACCCCCGAGCAATTCGCATGGGGACTGGCCTTTCCTGAGGCCCACCAGAGCGGGTCCCTGAGGTCCCCGTCGTAAGTCGAGAGCACCTGTCGGCAACTCGAGAAAATCCAGGGAGTTCTTCCCTCCAGGCGAAATGAGGCCCATTTCCGCTGAGGCATCTCGAGGCTAATCACACCTAACCTCTGGAACTTCCAAAGGGTCCTTCACTACCCTTGCTGCAACTCAGGAAGTTCCCCGACATAACCCGTCTCCACAAGAGAGGAAGCACGATAGTCCCGCCCACATCCAGAGGAGCCCCATTTCCGCCTCCTAGCTCGAGAGGAGGGATCCTTTCCCTGCTTGTTGGAAAGAATTCCCGGCGTTCCCGACGCATCTCAAGAGGAGGCGCTTTCCACAGGAAAGGCGAGAGGGAACTCCAGGGTCGTGCCACCATTCCCAGAGTCCCCCAGATGTCTCAGTCCATTCCAGGGATACCTGTTTTCCCTGCACTGCCTCGACTTTCAAGCCGAGGATCGACTCACACCACGGTGGCTCGTGGGACAACCCTGTGGGAAAGCCTTGTGGGAAAGCCTCGTGGGAAAGCCTCAAGGGAAAGCCACAGATCCCTTGATCCAAGGCGAAGGGAAGCGTGGACATTGCTGCTACAGCTCGGTAGGAAAGCGCAAGTGCAACCCCCACTCGAGACGAGGACTGACTCCCCTGGCGAGACACCAGAAGTACCCCAAGATCCATGTCAGCACCGGGGAGAGGAATCCTCAGGTTTCGGCACCGACTCCACACAAGGTATTAGGGCCCCGGCATCGACAGGAGAGGAATCCTGAGATGCCCCGACCAACTCGCTGGGGACTGGCCTTTCCTGAGGCCACCAGAGCGGGTCCCTGAGGTCCCCGTCATAAGCCGAGAGCACCTGCCGCAACTGGAGAAAATCAGGAGGTTCTCCCCTCCAGGCGAGATTAGGCCAATTTCCGCGGGAGGCGTCTCGAGGCTAATCACACCTAACCTCTGGAACTTCCAAAGGGTCCTTCACACCCTTGCTGCAACTCAAGTAGTTCCCCGACATAACCGTCTCCACTCGAGAGGAATCACGAGAGTCCCTCCCTCATCCAGAGGAGCGCTGTTTCCGCCTCCTAGCTGGAGAGGAGGGATCTTTCCCTGCTCGGAAATTTCCCGTGTTCGCATCTCAAGAGGAGGCGCTCTCCAGAGGAAAGGCGAGAGGAACTCCAGGGTCGTGCCACCATTCCCAGAGTCCCCCAGATGTCTCAGTCCATTTAGGGAAACCTTTATTCCCTGCATTGCCTCGACTTTCAAGCCGAGGATCGACTCACACCACGGTGGCACGTGGGACAGCCCTGTGGGAAAGCCACGTGGGAAAGCCTCGTGGAAAGCCTCGAGGGAAAGCCACAGATCGTTTGATCCACTCGACGGGAAGCGTGACACTGCTGCTAGAGCTGGGGAGAAAAGCGCACGTGCATGCCCCCACTCGAGACGAGGACTGACTCCCTTGGGGAAACTCCAGAAGTACCCCAAGATCCATGTCAGCCCTGGAGAGGAATCCTCAGGTTCCGCACCCGACTCCACACAAGGTCTTATGCCGGGGTCCAGCCCCGGTGGATCCAGGGAATTCGAAGGGTGGCCGGCGTTGGCGTGGAAAGACTTGTTTATTTATTAATGTAAGATTAGATTAGGAAACTATAGTGTAGTAAGAAGATTAAGTGGAGGAAGAGGGCTGAATAGCTTGGTTTACGCGGAAGGCCAATAAAATTCAGGACAAGGAATTTGCACCACCTACGTTGGGCCACCGGCGCCCGCTTGAATATCTAAGGGTGCCTCGCCTTAAGCTCCCTTTCGTGCGGGTCTTAACAGCCAGGGCAAGTAAGTAGACCTGGCGAGCCTCCGCACTCCAGGTGGAGATTCAGCCTGAAGTTATAGTAAAGAGCAGAGAGAAGGAAAGGTAGAGAAGAAGAAAGAGAGAGAAAACACGGGGGGAGCCAGAGTCCCAAGAAACCAGGCTGAGAGACTAGTTCGAGAAGCTGGTCCGAGAAACTGGCCCCCGGCCCCTGGCCTCCTCATTCATTGTTCAGAAGGCCTTTTATACTTTTGATAAAACATGGAGATCAATGGATAACACAAAATTATGTAGTGCTCGCAACCCAGATTCTTTCTGTATATCATTTTGTATACAAAAGGTCTCAGGTGATTTACATTATCTTCTGGCCAAGAGGCTTGTTAACACTTTTTGGCTCTCTTCCTTAATGAATGTTAATTTTGTTTCCCCTGAAGTGTTTTTCTTTAATCTGCATCTCCTTAAAGCATTAAAGTTACATCTCTATAGAACAAAGGTGCAGTGGGTTATAACAAAGAAGGTACTTAACTCAAAGATCTAATGTTGCTAATACCAGGTCTACTACTTGTTTTTCTATATACCAACTATATCTAAAAATAAAGGATATGAAAATTTGGCAGCAAGCATTGACCCAAAAAATGAAACTTTTAATCAGTCCTATTCTAAAGATTTTGACTCCTCGGAAGCTCCTGCATTCCTAGGATGTTTTAAGCTTCCTGTGCCTCCTGCGGTCAGGAGGCCTCAAACAATCACAAGCGCAGCTGTACGAGTTCTACAGGCAGGCTAGAAAGCCATCAGAGGGTTTTTGGATTGAAACACTCTTTCAAATGCAGAAGAATAACGCCCTGAATTGACTTTTTCCAGAAAAGGTCAGAAGAGAGAAAAAAGCAGAGCACAAAAACCGGCAGATTTTTGTTGGGGTACATGCTTAAAAATTTCCAGAGAGGTCCCTGAAGTCTGAGCACGCCTTGCGTATGTCAGCTTCCTTCCTCATAACCGTGTCACGGCGGGCTTCCTCACACTGGCTCCTGGCAGTCTTAGGCCCCGGCATCGACGGGAGAGGAATCCCGAGAGGCCCCGAGCAACTCGCATGCGGACTGGCCTTTCCTGAGGCCACCAGAGCGGGTCCCTGAGGTCCCCGTCGTAAGTCGAGAGCACCTGCCGCAACTCGAGAAAATCCAGGAGGTTCTCCCCTCCAGGCGAGATGAGGCCCATTTCCGCTGAGGCGTCTCGAGGCTAATCACACCTAACCTCTGGAACTTCCAGAGGGTCCTTTACACCCTTGCTACAACTGAAGAAGTTCCCCGACATACCGTCTCCACTCGAGAGGAAGCACGAGAGTCCCGCCCATATCCAGAGGAGACCCGTTTCCGCCTCCTAGCTCGAGAGGAGGGTTCCTTTCCCTGCGTGATCGGGAAAGAAATCCTGGCCTTCCCATCGCAGCTCAAGAGGGGGCGCTCTCCACAGGAAAGGCGAGAGGAACTCCAGGTCGTGCCACCATTCCCAGAGTCCCCCAGATGTCTCAGTCCACTCCAGGGAAAACTGTTTTCCCTGCACTGCCTCGACTTTCAAGCCCGAGGATCGACTCACACCACGGTGGCACGTGGGACAGCCCTGTGGAAAGCCTCGTGGGAAAGCCTTGAGGGAAAGCCACAGATCCGTTGATCCACGCAAAGGGAAACGTGACTCTGCTGCTACAGCTCGGGAGGAAATCGCACGTGCCTGCCCCCACTCGAACCGAGGACTGACTCCCCTGGGGTGACTCCAGAGGTACCCCAAGATCCTTGTCAGCCACTGGAGAGGAATCCTCAGGTTCTGGCACCGACTCCACACAAGGTGTTAGGCCCCGGGCTTCGACGGGAGAGGAATCCCGAGAGGCCCCCTAGCAACTCACATGGGGACTGGCCTTTCCTGAGGCCACCAGAGCGGGTCCCTGAGGGTCCCCGTCGTAAGTCGAGAGCACCTGCCGCAACTCAAGAAAATTCAGGGAGGTTTCCCCTCCAGGCGAGTTGAGGACCATTTCTGCTGAGGCGTCTGGAGGCAAATCACACCTAACCTTCTGGAACTTCCAAAGGGTCCTTCATACCCTTGCTGTAAACTCACCAAGTTCCCTGACATGCCCATTTCCACTCGAGAGGAAGCACGAGAGTCCGGCCCACATCCAGAGGAGCCCCGTTTCCGGCCTCCTAGCTCGAGAGGACGGATCCTTTCCCTGCGTGGTCGGGAGAGAATTCCAGGCTTTCCCGTCGCATCTCAAGAGGAGGCACTCTCCACAGGAAAGGCGAGAGGAACTCCAGGGTCGTGCCACCATTCCCAGAGTCCCCCAGATGTCTCCAGTCCATTCCAGGGAAACCTGTTTTCCCTGCACTGCCTCGACTTTCAAGCCAAGGAATGACTCACACAACGGTGGCACGTGGGACAGCCCTGTGGGAAAGCCTCGTTGGAAATCCTCGTCGGAAAGCCTCGAGGGAAAGCCCCTGATCACTTGATCCTTGCGAAGGGAAGCGTGACACTGCTGCTACAGCTCGGGAGGAAAGCGCACGGTGCATGCCCCCACACGAGACGAGGACTGACTCCCCTGGGGAGACTCCAGAAAGTACCCCAAGATCCATGTCAGCACTGCGAGAGGAATGCCTCAGGTTCTGGCACTGACTCCACAAAAGGTCTTAGGCCCTAGCTTCGACGCGGAGAGTAATCCCGATAGGCCCCCGAGCAACTCGCATGGGGACTGGCCTTTCCTGAGGCCACAAGAGCGGGTCCCCTGAGGTCCCCGTCGTAAGTCGAGAGCACCTGCCGCAATTCGAGAAAATCCAGGAGGTTCTCCCCTCCAAGGCGAGATGAGGCCCATTTCCACTGAGGCGTTTCGAGGCTAATCACACCTAACCTCTGGAACTTCCAAAGGGTCCTTTAAACCCTTTGCTCCAACTCAAAGAAGTTCCCCAACATACCCATCTCCACTCGAGAGGAAGCACGTGAGTTCCGCCCACATCCAGAGGAGCCCCGTTTCCGCCTCCTACTTCGAGAGGAGGGATCCTTTACCTGCCGCGGTCGGGGAAAGAATTCCCGAAGTTCCCATCGCATCTCAAGAGGAGGCACTCTCCACAGGAAAGGCGAGAGGAACTCCAGGGTCGTGCCACCATTCCCAGAGTCCCCCAGATATCTCCAGTCCATTCCAGGGAAGCCTGTTTTCCCTGCACTGCCTCGACTTTCAAGCCGAGGATCGACTCACACCACGGTGGCACGTGGGACAGCCCTGTGGGAAAGCCTCGAGGGGAAAACCTCGAGCGAAAGCCACAGATCCCTTGATACAAGCGAAGGGAAGGTGGAAACACTGCTGCTACAGATCGGGGAAGAAAGCGCACCGTGCATGCCCCCACTCGAGACGAGGACTGACTCCCGTGGGGAGACTCCAGAAGTACCCCAAGATCCATGTCAGCACTGGAGAGGAATCCTCAGGTTCCGGCTCCCACTCCACCCGAGATCGTAGGCCCCGGCATCGACGGGAGAGGAATCCCGAGAGGCCCCAAGCAACTCGCATAGGGAATGGCCTTTCCAGAGGCCACCAGAGCAGGTCCCTGAGGTCCCCGTCGTGAGTCGAGAGCACCTGTCGCAACTCGAGAAAATCCAGGAGGTTCTCCCCTCCAGGCGAGATGAGGCCCGTTTCCGCTGAGGCGACTCGAGGCTAATCACACCTAACCTCTGAAACTTCGAAAGGGTCCTTCACGTCCTTGCTGCAACTCAAGAAGTTCCCCGACATACCTGTCTCCACTCGAGAGGAAGCACGAGAGTCCTGCCCACATCCAGAGGAGCCCCATTTCCGTCTCCTAGCTCTAGAGGACGGATCCATTACCTGCGTTGTCGGGAAAGAATTCCCGGTGTTCCTGTCGCATATCAAGAGGAGGCACTCTCCACAGGAAAGGCGAGAGGAACTCCAGGGTCGTGCCACCATTCCCAGAGTCCCCCAGATGTCTCACTCCATTCCAGGGAAACCTGTTTTCCCTGCACTGCCTCGAAATTCAAGCCTAGGATCGACTCAAACCACGGTGGCATGTGGGACAGCCCTGTGGGAGGGCCTCCTGGGAAAGCCTGGTGGGAAAAGCCTCGAGGGAGAGATCCGGATCCCTTGATCCACGCGAAGGGAAGCGTGACACTGCTGCTACAGCTCGGCAGGAAAGCGCACGTGCATGCCCCCACTCGAGACGAGGACTGTCTCCCCTGGGGAGACACCAGAAGTACCCCAAGATCCATGTCAGCACTGGAGAGGAATCCTCAGGTTCCAGCACCCACTCCACACAAGATCTTAGGCCCCGGCATCGACGGGAGAGGAGTCCCGAGAGGCCTCCGAGCAACTAACATGGGGACTGGCCTTTCCTGAGGCCACAAGAGCGGGTCCCTGAGTTCCCCGTCGTAAGTCGAGAGCACCAGCCACAACTCGAGAAAATCCAGGAGGTTCTCCCCTCCAAGGCGAGATGAGGCCCATTTCCGCTGAGACGTCTCGAGGCTAATCACACCTAACCTCTGAAACTTCCAAAGGGTCCTTCACCGTCCTTGCTGCCAACTCAAGAAGTTCCCTGACACACGTGTCTCCACTCGAGAGGAAGCACGAGAGTCCTGCCCACATCCAGAGGAGCCCCGTTTCCGTCCTCCTAGCTCGAGGAGGAGGGTATCCTTTCCCTGCGCGTGTTCGGGAAAGAATTCCCGGCGATTCCCGATAGCGCTCTCAAGAGGAGGTCGCTCTCCACAGGAAAGGCGAGAGGAACTCCAGGGTGTGCCACCATTCCCATAGTCCCCCAGCATGTCTCAGTCCATTTCACGGGAAACCTGTTTTTCCCTGGCCACTTGCCTTGCTCTCAAGCCGAGGATCGACTCACACCACGGTGGCACGTGGGACAGCCCTTGTGGGAAAGCCTCGTGGGAAAAGACTCGAGGGGAAAGCCACAGATCCCTTACTCCACAAGGAAGGGAAGCGAGATACTGCAGCTACAGCTCGGGAGGTAAGCGCATCGTGCATGCGCCCAACTCGAGACGAGGACTGACTCCCCTGGGAGACTCCAGAAGTACCCAAGATCCATGTCAGCAAGGAGAGGTATCATCAGGTTCCAGCACCGACTCCACACAAGGTCTTAGGTCCCCGGCATCGATGGGAGTGAATCCCGAGAGGCCCCCGAGCCACTCGCATGGGGACTGGCCTTCCTGAGGCCACCAGAGCGAGTCCCTGAGGTCCCCGTCATAAGGCGAGAGGACCTACCACAACTCGAGAAAATCCAGGAGGTTCCACCCTCCAGACGAGATGAGTCCCATTTCCACAGAGGCGACTCGAGGCTAGTCACACCTAACATCTGGACCTTCCAAAGGGCCTTTCACACCCTTGCTGCAACTCAAGAAGTTCCCTGACATACCCGTCTCTACTCGAGAGGAAGCACGAGAGTCCCGCCCACATCCAGAGGAGCCCTGTTTCCGCCTCCTAGCTCGACAGGAGGGATCCTTTCCCTGCATGTTCGGAAAAGAATTCCCGACTTCCCCGTCACATATCAAGAGGGGGCGCTCTCCACAGGAAAGGCGAGAGGAACTCCAGGGTCGTGCCCACCATTCCCAGAGTCCCCCAGATATCTCAGTCCATTCCAGGGAAGCCTGTTTCCCCGGCACTGCCTCGACTTTCAAACCAAGGATCGACTGACACCACGGGTGGAACGTGGGACATCACTGGGGGGAAAGGCCTCGTGGGAAAGCCTCGGTGGGAAAGCGTCGTGGGAAAGCCTGGTGGGAAAGCCTCGTGTTGAAAGCCTCGAGGGAAAGGCACAAATCCCTTCATACACCACGAAGGGAAGGGTGTTACTGCTCCTACAAGCTCGGGAGGAAAGATCACGTGCATGCCCCCACTCGAGACGAGGACTGACTCCCTGGGGAGACTCCAGAAGTACCCCAAGGTCCATGTCAGCACTGGAGAAGAATCCTCAGGTTACAGCAATGACTCCATACAGGGTCTTATGCCCCAGCATCGACGGGAGAGGAATCCCGAGAGGCCCCCGAGCAGCTCGCATGGGGACAGGCCTTTCCTGAGGCCACCAGAGAGGGTCCCTGAGGTCCCAGTCGTAAGTCGAGAGCACCTGCCGCAACTCGAGAAAATCCAGGAGGTTCTCCCCTCCAGGCGAGATGAGGCCCATTTCCGCTGAGGCTTCTCGAGGCTAATCACAACTAACATCTGGAAATTACAAAGGTCCTTCACACACTTGCTGCAACTCAAGAAGACCCCAACATACCCGTCTCCACTCGAGAGAAAGCACGAGGGTCCCGCCCACATCCAGAGGAGCCCCGTTTCCGCCTCCTAGCTCGAGAGGAGGGATCCTTTCCCTGCGTGGTCGGGAAAGAATTCCCGGCGTTCCCGTCGCATCTCAAGAGGAGGCGCTCTCCACAGGAAAGGCGAGAGGAACTCCAGGGTCGTGCCACCATTCACAGAGTCCCCCAGATGTCTCAGTCCATTCCAGGGAAACCTGTTTTCCCTGCACTGCCTCGACTTTCAAGCCGAGGATCGACTCACACCAAGGTGGCACGAGGGACAACCCTGTGGGAAAGACTCGTGGGGAAAGCCTCGTGGGAAAGCCTCGCGGGAAAGCCACAGATCCCTTGATCCACGCGAAGGGAAGCGTGACACTGCTGCTACAGCTCGAGAGGAAATCGCACGTGCATGCCCCAATTTGAGACGAGGACTGACTCCCTTGGGAGACTCCAGAAGTACCCCAAATCCATGTCAGCATTGAGAGGAATCTTCAGGTTCTGGCACCGACTCCAAACAAGGTCTTAGGTCCCGGCATCGACGGGAGAGGAATACCGAGAGGCACCCGAACAACTCGCATGGGGACTGGCCTTTCCTAAGGCCACAAGAGCATGTCCCTGAGGTCCCAGTCGTAAGTCGAGAGCACCTGCCACAACTCGGGAAATCCAGGAGGTTCTCCCGTCCAGGCGAGATGAGGCCCATTTCCGCTGAGGCATCTCGTGGCTAATCACACCTAACTTCTGGAACTTCCAAAGGGTCCTTCACACCCCTTGCTGCAACTGAAGAATTTTCCCAGACATACCCGTCTCCATTCGAGAGGAATCACGAGAGTCCCCCCTAAATCCAGAGGGAGCCCCGTTTCTGCCTCGTAGCTCGAGAGGAGGGATCTTTCCCTGCGTGGTCGGGAAAGAATTCCCGCGTTCCCTGTCGCATCTCAAGAGGAGGCGCTCTCCACAGGAAAGGCGAGAGGAACTCCAGGGTCGAGCCACCATCCCAGAGTCCCCAAATGTCTCAGTCCATTCCAGGAAACTGTTTCCCTGCACTGCCTCGACTTTCAAGCGA
>NW_017215439.1:0-13909 GCF_001704415.2 Capra hircus
CAGGTGCTCTCGACTTACGACGGGGACCTCAGGGACCCTCTCTGGTGGCCTCAGGAAAGGCCCAGTCCCCATGCGAGTGCTCGGGGGCCTCTCGGGATTCCTCTCCCGTCGATGCCGGGGCCTAAGACCTTGTGTGGAGTCGGTGCCGGAACCTGAGGATTCCTCTCCAGTGCTGACATGGATCTTGGGGTACTTCTGGAGTCTCCCAGGGGAGTCAGTCCTCGTCTCGAGTGGGGGCATGCACGTGCGCTTTCCTCCCGAGCTGTAGCAGCAGTGTCACGCTTCCCTTCGCGTGGATCAAGGGATCTGTGGCTTTCCATCGAGGCTTTCCACGAGGCTTTCCCACGAGGCTTTCCCACAGGGCTGTCCCACGTGTCATCCGTGGCTGTGAGTCGATCCTCGGCTTGAAAGTCGAGGCAGTGCAGGGAAAACAGGTTTCCCTGGAATGGACCTGAGACATCTGGGGGACTCTGGGAATGGTGGCACGACCCTGGAGTTCCTCTCGCCTTTCCTGTGGAGCACCTCCTCTTGAGAATGCGAGGGAACGCCGGGAATTCTTTCCCGAACCACGCAGGGAAAGGATCCCTCCTCTCGAAGCTATGGAGGCGGAAACGGGGCTCCTCTGGATGTGGGTCGGGACTCTCGTGCTTCCTCTCGAGTGGAGACGGGTATGTCGGGGAACTTCTTGAGTTGCAGCAAGGGTGTGAAAGGACCCTTTGGAAGTTCCAGAGGTTAGGTGTGATTAGCCTCGAGACGCCTCAGCGGAAATGGGCCTCATCTCGCCTGGAGGGGAGAACCTCCTGGATTTTCTCGAGTTGCGGCAGGTGCTCTCGACTTACGACGGGGACCTCAGGGACCCGCTCTGGTGGCCTCAGGAAAGGCCAGTCCCCATGCGAGTTGCTCTGGGGCCTCTCGGGATTCCTCTCCCGTCGATGCAGGGGCCTAAGACCTTGTGTGGAGTCGGTTGCCGGAACCTGAGGATTCCTCTCCAGTGCTGACATGGATCTTGGGGTACTTCTGGAGTCTCCCCAGGGGAGTCAGTCCTCGTCTCGAGTGGGGGCATGCACGTGCGCTTTCCTCCCGAGCTGTAGCAGCAGTGTCACGCTTCCCTTCGCGTGGATCAAGGGATCTGTGGCTTTCCCTCGAGGCTTTCCCACGAGGCTTTCCCACGAGGCTTTCCACAGGCTGTCCCACGTGCCACCGTGGTGTGAGTCGATCCTCGGCTTGAAAGTCGAGGCAGTGCAGGGAAAACAGGTTTCCCTGGAATGGACTGAGACATCTGGGGGACTCTGGGAATGGTGGCACGACCCTGGAGTTCCTCTCGCCTTTCCTGTGGAGAGCGCCTCCTCTTGAGATGCGACGGGAACGCCGGGAATTCTTTCCCGACCACGCAGGGAAAGGATCCCTCCTCTCGAGCTAGGAGGCGGAAACGGGGCTCCTCTGGATGTGGGCGGGACTCTCGTGCTTCCTCTCGAGTGGAGACGGGTATGTCGGGGAACTTCTTGAGTTGCAGCAAGGGTGTGAAGGACCCTTTGGAAGTTCCAGAGGTTAGGTGTGATTAGCCTCGAGACGCCTCAGCGGAAATGGGCCTCATCTCGCCTGGAGGGGAGAACCTCCTGGATTTTCTCGAGTTGCGGCAGGTGCTCTCGACTTACGACGGGGACCTCAGGGACCCGCTCTGGTGGCCTCAGGAAAGGCCAGTCCCCATGCGAGTTGCTCGGGGCCTCTCGGGATTCCTCTCCCGTCGATGCCGGGGCCTAAGACCTTGTGTGGAGTCGGTGCCGGAACCTGAGGATTCCTCTCCAGTGCTGACATGGATCTTGGGGTACTTCTGGAGTCTCCCCAGGGGAGTCAGTCCTCGTCTCGAGTGGGGGCATGCACGTGCGCTTTCCTCCGAGCTGTAGCAGCAGTGTCACGCTTCCCTTCGCGTGGATCAAGGGATCTGTGGCTTTCCCTCGAGGCTTTCCCACGAGGCTTTCCCACGAGGCTTTCCCACAGGGCTGTCCCACGTGCCACCGTGGTGTGAGTCGATCCTCGGCTTGAAAGTCGAGGCAGTGCAGGGAAAACAGGTTTCCCTGGAATGGACTGAGACATCTGGGGGACTCTGGGAATGGTGGCACGACCCTGGAGTTCCTCTCGCCTTTCCTGTGGAGAGCGCCTCCTCTTGAGATGCGACGGGAACGCCGGGAATTCTTTCCCGACCACGCAGGGAAAGGATCCCTCCTCTCGAGCTAGGAGGCGGAAACGGGGCTCCTCTGGATGTGGGCGGGACTCTCGTGCTTCCTCTCGAGTGGAGACGGGTATGTCGGGGAACTTCTTGAGTTGCAGCAAGGGTGTGAAGGACCCTTTGGAAGTTCCAGAGGTTAGGTGTGATTAGCCTCGAGACGCCTCAGCGGAAATGGGCCTCATCTCGCCTGGAGGGGAGAACCTCCTGGATTTTCTCGAGTTGCGGCAGGTGCTCTCGACTTACGACGGGGACCTCAGGGACCCGCTCTGGTGGCCTCAGGAAAGGCCAGTCCCCATGCGAGTTGCTCGGGGGCCTCTCGGGATTCCTCTCCCGTCGATGCCGGGGCCTAAGACCTTGTGTGGAGTCGGTGCCGGAACCTGAGGATTCCTCTCCAGTGCTGACATGGATCTTGGGGGTACTTCTGGAGTCTCCCCAGGGGAGTCAGTCCTCGTCTCGAGTGGGGGCATGCCACGTGCGCTTTCCTCCCGAGCTGTAGCAGCAGTGTCACGCTTCCCTTCGCGTGGATCAAGGGATCTGTGGCTTTCCCTCGAGGCTTTCCCACGAGGCTTTCCCACGAGCTTTCCCACAGGGCTGTCCCACGTGTCACCGTGGTGTGAGTCGATCCTCGGCTTGAAAGTCGAGCAGTGCAGGGAAAACAGGTTTCCCTGGAATGGACTGAGACATCTGGGGGACTCTGGGAATGGTGGCATCGACCCTGGAGTTCCTCTCGCCTTTCCTGTGGAGAGCGCCTCCTCTTGAGATGCGACGGGAACGCCGGGAATTCTTTCCCGACCACGCAGGGAAAGGATCCCTCCTCTCGAGCTAGGAGGCGGAAACGGGGCTCCTCTGGATGTGGGCGGGACTCTCGTGCTTCCTCTCGAGTGGAGACGGGTATGTCGGGGAACTTCTTGAGTTGCAGCAAGGGTGTGAAGGACCCTTTGGAAGTTCCAGAGGTTAGGTGTGATTAGCCTCGAGACGCCTCAGCGGAAATGGGCCTCATCTCGCCTGGAGGGGAGAACCTCCTGGATTTTCTCGAGTTGCGGCAGGTGCTCTCGACTTACGACGGGGACCTCAGGGACCCGCTCTGGTGGCCTCAGGAAAGGCCAGTCCCCATGCGAGTTGCTCGGGGCCTCTCGGGATTCCTCTCCCGTCGATGCGGGGCCTAAGACCTTGTGTGGAGTCGGTGCCGGAACCTGAGGATTCCTCTCCAGTGCTGACATGGATCTTGGGGTACTTCTGGAGTCTCCCCAGGGGAGTCAGTCCTCGTCTCGAGTGGGGGCATGCACGTGCGCTTTCCTCCCGAGCTGTAGCAGCAGTGTCACGCTTCCCTTCGCGTGGATCAAGGGATCTGTGGCTTTCCCTCGAGGCTTTCCCACGAGGCTTTCCCACGAGCTTCCACAGGGCTGTCCCACGTGCCACCGTGGTGTGAGTCGATCCTCGGCTTGAAAGTCGAGGCAGTGCAGGGAAAACAGGTTTCCCTGGAATGGACTGAGACATCTGGGGGACTCTGGGAATGGTGGCACGACCCTGGAGTTCCTCTCGCCTTTCCTGTGGAGAGCGCCTCCTCTTGAGATGCGACGGGAACGCCGGGAATTCTTTCCCGACCACGCAGGGAAAGGATCCCTCCTCTCGAGCTAGGAGGCGGAAACGGGGCTCCTCTGGATGTGGGCGGGACTCTCGTGCTTCCTCTCGAGTGGAGACGGGTATGTCGGGGAACTTCTTGAGTTGCAGCAAGGGTGTGAAGGACCCTTTGGAAGTTCCAGAGGTTAGGTGTGATTAGCCTCGAGACGCCTCAGCGGAAATGGGCCTCATCTCGCCTGGAGGGGAGAACCTCCTGGATTTTCTCGAGTTGCGGCAGGTGCTCTCGACTTACGACGGGGACCTCAGGGACCCGCTCTGGTGGCCTCAGGAAAGGCCAGTCCCCATGCGAGTTGCTCGGGGCCTCTCGGGATTCCTCTCCCGTCGATGCCGGGGCCTAAGACCTTGTGTGGAGTCGGTGCCGGAACCTGAGGATTCCTCTCCAGTGCTGACATGGATCTTGGGGTACTTCTGGAGTCTCCCCAGTGGAGTCAGTCCTCGTCTCGAGTGGGGGCATGCACGTGCGCTTTCCTCCCGAGCTGTAGCAGCAGTGTCACGCTTCCCTTCGCGTGGATCAAGGGATCTGTGGCTTTCCCTCGAGGCTTTCCCACGAGGCTTTCCCACGAGGCTTTCCCACAGGGCTGTCCCACGTGCCACCGTGGTGTGAGTCGATCCTCGGCTTGAAAGTCGAGGCAGTGCAGGGAAAACAGGTTTCCCTGGAATGGACTGAGACATCTGGGGGACTCTGGGAATGGTGGCACGACCCTGGAGTTCCTCTCGCCTTTCCTGTGGAGAGCGCCTCCTCTTGAGATGCGACGGGAACGCCGGGAATTCTTTCCCGACCACGCAGGGAAAGGATCCCTCCTCTCGAGCTAGGAGGCGGAAACGGGGCTCCTCTGGATGTGGGCGGGACTCTCGTGCTTCCTCTCGAGTGGAGACGGGTATGTCGGGGAACTTCTTGAGTTGCAGCAAGGGTGTGAAGGACCCTTTGGAAGTTCCAGAGGTTAGGTGTGATTAGCCTCGAGACGCCTCAGCGGAAATGGGCCTCATCTCGCCTGGAGGGGAGAACCTCCTGGATTTTCTCGAGTTGCGGCAGGTGCTCTCGACTTACGACGGGGACCTCAGGGACCCGCTCTGGTGGCCTCAGGAAAGGCCAGTCCCCATGCGAGTTGCTCGGGGCCTCTCGGGATTCCTCTCCCGTCGATGCCGGGGCCTAAGACCATTGTGTGGAGTCGGTGTCCGGAACCTGAGGATTCCTCTCCAGTGCTGACATGGATCTTGGGGTACTTCTGGAGTCTCCCCAGGGGAGTCAGTCCTCGTCTCGAGTGGGGGCATGCACAGTGCGCTTTCCTCCCGAGCTGTAGCAGCAGTGTCACGCTTCCCTTCGCGTGGATCAAGGGATCTGTCGAGGCTTTCCCACGAGGCTTTCCCACGAGGCTTTCCCACAGGGCTGTCCCACGTGCCACCGTGGTGTGAGTCGATCCTCGGCTTGAAAGTCGAAGCAGTGCAGGGAAAACAGGTTTCCCTGGAATGGACTGAGACATCTGGGGGACTCTGGGAATGGTGGCATCGACCCTGGAGTTCCTCTCGCCTTTCCTGTGGAGAGCGCCTCCTCTTGAGATGCGACGGGAACGCCGGGAATTCTTTCCCGACCACGCAGGGAAAGGATCCCTCCTCTCGAGCTAGGAGGCGGAAACGGGGCTCCTCTGGATGTGGGCGGGACTCTCGTGCTTCCTCTCGAGTGGAGACGGGTATGTCGGGGAACTTCTTGAGTTGCAGCAAGGGTGTGAAGGACCCTTTGGAAGTTCCAGAGCTTAGGTGTGATTAGCCTCGAGACGCCTCAGTCGGAAATGGGCCTCATCTCGCCTGGAGGCGAGAACCTCCTGGAATTTTCTCGAGTTGCGGCAGGTGCTCTCGACTTACGAAGGGGACCTCAGGGACCCGCTCTGGTGGCCTCATGGAAAGGCCAGTCCCCATGGGAGTTGCTCGGGGGCCTCTCGGGATTCCTCTCCCCTCGATGCCGGGGCCTAAGATCTTGTGTGGAATCGGTGCCGGAACCTGAGGATTCCTCTCCAGTGCTGACATGGATCTTGGGGTACTTCTGGAGTCTCCCCAGGGGAGTCAGTCCTCTACTCGAGTGGGGGCATCCACGTGCGCTTTCACCCGAGCTGTAGCAGCGGTGTCCCGCTTCCCTTCGCGTGGATCAAGGGATCCGTGGCTTTCCATCGAGGCTTTCCACGAGGCTTTCCCACGAGTCTTAACCACAGGGCTGTCCCACGTGTCATCGTGCTGTGGGTCGATCCTCGGCTTGAAATTCGAGGCAGTGCAGGGAAAACAGGTTTCCCTGGAATGGACCTAGACATCTGGGGGACTCTGGGAATGGTGGCACGACCCTGGAGTTCCTCTCGCCTTTCCTGTGGAGCCCACCTCCTCTTGAGATGCGAGGAGAACGCCGGGAATTCTTTCCCGAACACGCAGGGAAAGGATCCCTCCTCTCAAGCTATGAGGCGGAAACGGGGCCCCTCTGGATGTTTACGGTACTCTCGTGCTTCCTCTTGAGTGGAGACCGGTATGTCGGGGAACTTCTTGAGTTGCAGCAAGGGTGTGAAAGAACCTTTGGAGTTCCAGAGGTTAGGTGTGATTAGCCTCGAGACGCCTCAGCAGAAATGGGCCTCATCACACCTGGAGGGGAGAACCTCCTGGATTTTCTCGAGTTGCGGCAGGTGCTCTCGAATTACGACGGGGACCTCAGGGACCCGCTCTGGTGGCCTCAGGAAAGGCCAGTCCCCATGCGAGTTGCTCTGGGGCCTCTCGGGATTCCTCTCCCGTCGATGAAGGGGCCTAAGACCTTTTGTGGAGTCGTTGCCGGAACGTGAGGATTCCTCTCCAGTGCTGACATGGATCTTGAAGTACTTCTGGAGTCTCCCCAGGGGAGTCAGTCCTCGTCTCGAGTGGGGGCAGGCACGTGCGCTTTCCTCCCGAGCTGTAGCAGCAGTGTCACGCTTCCCTTCGCGTGGATCAAGGGATCTGTGGCTTTCCCACGAGGCTTTCCCACAGGGCTGTCCCACGTGCCACCGTGGTGTGAGTCGATCCTCGGCTTGAAAGTCGAGGCAGTGCAGGGAAAACAGGTTTCCCTGGAATGGACGGAGACATCTGGGGGACTCTGGGAATGGTGGTACGACTCTGAAGTTCCTCTCGCCTTTCCTGTGGAAAGCGACTCCTCTTGAGATGCGACGGGAACGCCGGGAATTCTGTCCCGACCACGCAGGGAAAGGATCCCTCCTCTCGAGCTAGGAGGCGGAAGCGGGACTGCTCTGGATGTGGGTGGGCCTCTCGTGCTTCCTCTCGAGTGGAGACGGGTATGTCGGGGAACTTCTTGAGTTGCAGCAAGGGTGTGAAGGACCCTTTGGAAGTTCCAGAGTTTAGGTGTGATTAGCCTCGAGACGCCTCAGCGGAAATGGGCCTCATCTCGCCTGGAGGGGAGAACCTCCTGGATTTTCTCGAGTTGCGGCACGTGCTCTCGACTTGAGACGTTGTCCTCAGGGACCCGCTCTGGAGGCCTCTGGAAATGCCAGTCCCCATGGGAGTTGCTCGGGGACCTCTCGGGATTCCTCTCCCGTCGATGCCGGGGCCTAAGACATTGTGTGGAGTCGGTTCCGGAACCTGAGGCTTCCTCTCCAGTGCTGAAAAGGATCTTGGGGAACTTCTGGACTCTCCCCAGTGGAGTCAGTCCTCGTCTCGAGTGGGGGCATACAAGTGCGCTTTACTCTCGAGCTGTAGCAGCATTGTAACGCTTCCCTTCGCGTGGATCAAGGGATCTGTGGCTTTCCCTCGAGGCTTTCCCACGAGGCTTTCCCACGAGGCTTTCCCACAGGGCTGTCCCACGTGGCAACGTGGTGTGAGTCGATCCTCTGCTTGAAAGTCGAAACAGTGCAGGGAAAACAGGTTTCCCTGGAATGGACTGAGATATCTGGAGGACTCTGGGAATGGTGGCACAACCCTGGAGTTCCTCACGCCTTTACTGTGGAGAGTGCCTCCTCTTGAGATGCGACAGGAACGCCGGGAATTCTTTCCCGACCACGCAGGGAAATGATCCCTCCTCTCGAGCTAGGAGGCGGAAACGGGGCTCCTCTGGATGTGGGCGGGACTCTCATGCTTCGTCTCGAGTGGAGACGGGTATGTCGGGGAACTTCTTGAGTTGCGGCAAGGGTGTGAAGGACCCGTTGGAAGTTCCAGAGGTTAGGTGTGACTAGCCTCGAGACGCCTCAGCGGAAATGGGCCTCATCTCGCCTGGAGGGGAGAACCTCCTGGATTTTCTCGAGTTGCGGCAGGTGCTCTCGACTTACGACGGGGACCTCAGGGACCTGCTCTGGTGGCCTCAGGAAAGGCCAATCCCCATGCGAGTTGCTCAGGGGCCTCTCGGGATCCTCTCCCGTCGATGCTGGGGCTTAAGACCATGTGTGGAGTCGGTGTCGAAACCTGTGGATTCCTCTCCAGTGCTGACATGGATCTTGGGGTACTTCTGGAGTCTCCCCAGGGGACTCAGTCCTCGTCTCGAGTGGGGGCATCCAAGTGCGCTTTCCTCCCGAGCTGTAGCAGCAGTGTCACGCTTTCCTTCGCATGGATCAAGGGATCTGTGGCTTTCCTTCGAGGCTTTCCCACGAGGATTTCCCACGAGACTTTCCCAAAGGACTGTCCCACGTGCCACCGTGTTGTGAGTCGATCCTCGGCTTGAAAGTCGAAACAGTGCAGGGAAAACAGGTTTCCCTGGAATGGACTGAGACATCTGGGGGATTCTGGGAATGTGCCTCGATCCTGGAGTTCCTCTCGCCTTTCCTGTGGAGAGCGCCTCCTCTTGAGATGCGACGGGAACGCCGGGAATTCTTTCCCGACCCCGCAGGGAAAGGATCCCTCCTCTCGAGCTAGGAGGCGGAAACGGGGCTCCTCTGGATGTGGGCGGGACTCTCGTGCTTCCTCTCGAGTGGAGACGGGTATGTCGGGGAACTTCTTGAGTTGCAGCAAGGGTGTGAAGGACCCTTTCGAAGTTCCAGAGCTTAGGTGTGATTAGCCTCGAGACGCCTCAGGCGGAAATGGGCCTCATCTCGCCTGGAGGGGAGAACCTCCTGGATTTTCTCGAGTTGCGGCAGGTGCTCTCGACTTACGACGGGGACCTCAGGGACCCTCTCTGGTGGCCTCAGGAAAGGCCAGTCCCCATGCGAGGTGCTCGGGGGCCTCTCGGGATTCCTCTCCCGTCGATGCCGGGGCCTAAGACCTTGCTTGGAGTCGGTGCCGGAACGTGAGGATTCCTCTCCAGTGCTGACATGGATCTTGGGGCTACTTCTGTAGTCTCCCCAGGGGAGTCAGTCCTCGTCTCGAGTGGGGGCATGCACGTGCGCTTTCCTCCCGAGCTGTAGCAGCAGTGTCAAGCTTCCCTTCGAGTCGAACGAGGGATCTGCGGCTTTCCCTCGAGGCTTTCCCCGAGTCTTTCCCACGAGGCTTTCCCACAGGGCTGTCCCACGTGCCACCGTGGTGTGAGTCGATCCTCGGCTTGAAAGTAGAGGCAGTGCAGGGAAAACAGTTTCCCTGGAATGGACTGAGACATCTGGGGGACTCTGGGAATGGTGGCACGACCCTGGAGTTCCTCTCGCCTTTCCTGTGGAGAGCGCCTCCTCTTGAGAAGCGACGGGAACGCTGGGAATTCTTTCCCGACCACGCAGGGAAAGGATCCCTCCTCTCGAGCTAGGAGGCGGAAACGGGGCTCCTCTGGATGTGGGCGGGACTCTCGTGCTTCCTCTCGAGTGTAGACGGGTATGTCGGGGAACTTCTTGAGTTGCAGCAAGGGTGTGAAGGACCCTTTGGAAGATCCAGACGTTAGATGTGATTAGCCTTGAGACGCCTCAGCGGAAATGGGCCTCATCTCGCCTGGAGGGGAGAACCTCCTGGATTTTCTCTAGTTGCGGCAGGTGCTCTTCGACTTACGATGGGGACCTCAGGAGACCCGCTCTGGTTGCCTCAGGAGAGGCCAGTCCCCATGCGAGTTGTTCGGGGGCCTCTCGCGATTCCTCTCCCCTCGATGCCGGGGCCTAAGACCTTGATGTGGAGTCGGTGCCGGAACCTGTGGATTCCTCTCCAGTGCTGACATGGAATCTTGGGGTACTTCTGGAGTCCTCCCCAGGGGAGTCAGTCCTCGTCTCGAGTG
Source organism: Capra hircus (assembly GCF_001704415.2). NCBI lineage: Eukaryota > Metazoa > Chordata > Mammalia > Artiodactyla > Bovidae > Capra > Capra hircus. Next base: position 10,005 of record NW_017215439.1, read on the forward strand.
GGGGCATGCAGGTGCTCTTTCCTCCCGAGCTGTAGCAGCAGTGTCACGCTTCCCTTCGCGTGGATCAAGGGCATCAGGGGCTTTCCCACTTGAGGCTTTCCCACAGGACTGTCCCACGTGCCACCGTGGTGTGAGTCGATTCCTCGGCTTGAAAGTCGAGGCAGTGCAGGGAAAACAGGGTTTCCCTGGAAATGGACTGAGACATCTGGGGGACTCTGGGAATGGTGGCACGACCCTGGAGTTCCTCTCGCCTTTCCTGTGGAGAGCGCCTCCTCTTGAGATGCGACGGGAATCGCCGGGAATTCTTTCCCGAACCACGCAGGGAAAGGATCCCTCCTCTCGAGCTAGGAGGCGGAAACGGGTCTCCTCTGGATGTGGGCGGGACTCTCGTGCTTCCTCTCGAGTGGAGACGGGTATGTCGGGGAACTTCTTGAGTTGCAGCAAGGGTGTGAAGGACCCTTTGGTAGTTCCAGAGGTTAGGTGTGATTAGCCTCGAGACGCCTCAGCGGAAATGGGCCTCATCTCGCCTGGAGGGGAGAACCTCCTGGATTTTCTCGAGTTGCGGCAGGTGCTCTCGACTTACGACGGGGACCTCAGGGACCCTCTCTGGTGGCCTCAGGAAAGGCCAGATCGCCATGCGAGTTGCTCGGGGCCCTCTCAGGATTCCTCTCCCATCGATGCTCGGGGCCTAAGACCTTGTGTGGAGTCGGTGTCCGGAACCTGAGGATTCCTCTCCAGTGCTGACATGGATCTTGGGGTACTTCTGGAGTCTCCCCAGGGGAGTCAGTCCTCGTCTCGAGTGGGGGCATGCACGTGCGCTTCCTCCGAGCTGTAGCAGCAGTGTCACGCTTCCCTTCGCGTGGATCAAGGGATCAGTGGCTTTCCCTCGAGGCTTTCCCACGAGTCTTTCCCACGAGGCTTTCCCACAGGGCTGTCCCACGTGCCACCATTGGTGTGAGTCGATCCTCGGCTTGAAATGTCGAGGCAGTGCAGGGAAAACAGGTTTTCCCTGGAATGGACTGAGACATCTGGGGGACTCTGGGAATGGTGGCACGACCCTGGAGTTCCTCTCGCCTTTCCTGTGGAGAGCACCTCCCTTGAGATGCGACGGGAACGCCGGGAATTACTTATCCGACCACGTCAGGGAAAGGATCCCTCCTCTGGAATTATGAGGCAGAAACGGGGCTCCTGTGGATGTGGTCGGGACTCTCGTGCTTTCTCTCGAGTGGAGACGGGTATGTCGGGCAACTTCTTGAGTTGCAGCAAGGGTGTGAAGGACCCTTTGGAAGTTCCAGAGGTTAGGTGTGATTAGCCTCGAGACGCCTCAGCGGAAATGGGGCTCATCTCGCCTTTAAGGATGCCAAGATCCATGTCAGCACTGGAGAGGAATCCTCAGGTTCCGGCACGGAATCCACACAAGGTCTTAGGCCCCGGCATCGACGGGAGAGGAATCCTGAGAGGCCCCCGAGCAACTCGCATGGGGAATGGCCTTTCTTGAGGCCACCAGAGCGGGTCCCTCAGGTCCCCGTCTTAAGTCGATATCACCTGTCCCAACTCGAAAAAATCCAGGAGGTTCTCCCCTACAGGCGAGATGAGGCCCATTTCCGCTGAGGCGTGTCGAGGCTAATCACACCTAAACCTCTGGAACTTCCAAAGAGTTCTTCACACCCTTGCTGCAACTCAAGAAGTTCCCCGACATACCTGTCTCCACTCGAGAGGAAGCACGAGAGTCCCGCCCACATCCAGAGGAGCCCCGTTTCCGCCTCACAGCTAGAGAGGAGGTATCCTTTCCCTGCGTGGTCGGGAAAGAATTCCCGGTCTTCCCGTCACAACTCAAGAGGAGGCGCTCTCAACAGGAAAGGTGAGAGGAACTCCAAGGGTCGTGCCACAATTCCCAGAGTACCCCAGATTTCTCAATCCATTCCAGGGAAACCTGTTTTCCCTGCACTGCCTCGACTTCACGCCAAGGATCGACTCACAGCACGGTGGCACGTGGGACAGCCCTGTGGGAAAGCCTCGTGGAGAAAGCCTCATGGGAAAGCCTCGAGGGAAAGCCACTGATCCCTTGATCCACTCGACGGGAAGAATGACACTGCTGCTACAGCTCGGAAGGAAAGCGCTCTTCAATGCCCCCACTCGAATGAGGACTGACTCCCCTGGGGAGACTCCGGAAGTACCCCAAGATCCATGTCAGCACTGGAGGGAATCCTCAGGTTCGCACCGACTCCACACATCGACTTAGGCCACGGCATCGACGGGACAGGAATCCCGAGAGGCCCCCCGAGCAACTCGCATGGGGAACTGGGCTTTCCTGAGGCCACCAAAGCGGGTCCATGAGGTCCCCGTCGTAAGTCGAGAGCACCTGCCGGAACTCGAGAAAATCCAGGAGGTTCTCCCCTCCAGGCGAGATGAGGCCCATTTCCGCAGAGGCGTCTCGGAGGCTAATCACATCTAACATCTGGAACTTCCAAAGGGTCCTTCACACCCTTGCTGCAACTCAAGAAGTTCCCTGACATAGCCATATCCACTCGAGAGGAAGCACGAGAGTCCTGCCCACATCCAGAGGAGCCCCCGTTTGCGCCTCCTAGCTCGAGAGGAGGGATCCTTTCCCTGCGTGGTCGGGAAAGAATTCCCCGTGTTCCTGTCGCAACTCAAGAGGAGGCGCTCTCCACAGGAAAGGCGAGAGGAACTCCAGGGTCGTGCCACCATTCCCAGAGTCCCCCAGATGTCTCAGTCCATTCCATGGAAAACTTTTTTCCCTGCCACTGGCCTCGACTTTCAAGCCGAGGATCGACTCACACCACGGTGGCACGTGGGACAGCCCTGTGGGAAAGACTCATGGAAAAGCCTCCCTGGGAAAAGTCTCGAGGAAAGCCACAGATCTTTGATGCCATGCGAAGGGAAGAGTGACACTGCTGCTACAGCTCGGGAGGAAAGCGCACGGTGGCATGCCCCACAGTCGAGACGAAGGACTGACTCCTTTGGGCAGACTCTAGAAGTACCCCAAGATCCATGTCAGCACTGGAGAGGAATCCTCAGGTTCCGGACCGACTCCACACAAGGTCTTAGGCCCCGGCATCGACGGGAGAGGAATCCCGAGAGGCCCCCGAGCACCTTGCATGGGGACTGGCCTTTACTGAGGCGACCAGAGCGGGTCACTGAGGTCCCCGTCATAAGTCGAGAGCACCTGCCGCAACTCGAGAAAATCCATGAGGTTCTCCCCTCCAGGCGAGATGAGGCGCATTTCCGCTGAGGCGTCTGGAGGCTAATCACACCTAACCTCTGGGAACTTCTATAGGTTCCTTCACACCCTTGCTGCAACTCAAGAAGTTCCCCGACATACCCGTCTCCACTCGAGAGGAAGCACGAGAGTCCCACCCACATCCAGTGGAGTCCGGTTTCCGCCTCCTAGCTCGAGAGGAGGGATCCTTTCCCTGCATGGTCGGAAAGAATTTCGGCCTTCCCGTCGCATCTCAAGAGGATGCGCTCTCCACAGGAAAGTCGAGAGGAACTCCTTGGTAGGATGGGCATTGTCTACTGTTGACGATTTATCTTAACGCAAGTCGGCCGAGCTGATAGAAATGCAAGGTGTCACGATTCATTTCGAGTGGTTCTAGTCGGAGATACGATGATGGGCTATTTATACACCATATGTACGCAGAGCTTTCCGAACGTAGGGACTTATTCACAGGGCTGGTTCTGCGTTGAGTACATTGTGTGCATGTGGTAAGTACCTGTGCGCTATATAACTGGGCGTATGTGTATAGTAGTGAATGTATACACACAATGGGGGTGGTGTTGAGGTCGAAGCGCTCGGTTTTGAACAGTCGAGGGCAGTGCAGGGGAGACACAGGTTTCCTGGAATGGTCTGCAGACATCGCGGGGACCGGCTGGAATCGGTGGCA